>NC_133475.1:18347261-18457663 GCF_025370935.1 Choristoneura fumiferana | reverse complement strand
TGGTGGTCAGGAATAAGAAAAAGCGACAAAGAAAGACGATCATACTAAATAATTTTGCCAAGGGCCCAATACGAAAATCAGTATATCCTCTGCAGCGGGGAGTCAGACAAGGAGATGTGATCTCTCCGAAACTGTTCACCGCTGCATTGGAGGATGCTTTTAAGGTTCTGAACTTGAAAGGACGAGTCATCAACATTAATGGCGAGTACTTCACTCACCTTCGATTCGCCGACGATATTGTAGTCATGGCTGAGACCATGGAGGACCTCAGTATGCTCGCTGACCTCAGCAGAGTTCATTTATTTATTTAATGAAATTGCACAGTACATACATTTTACAGTTAGTACAACCCAGTAAGGGTGTTGCAGTAATATCTAACTGAGTTGGCCTGAAAATGAACATGGACAAGACGAAAGTCATGTCTAATGTTCATGTTAATTCGATATTGCGTTTTTATAATAACGAGAACGGTAAAAACCAAAAGAATTATCGACAACTTTTGGGCGCCTTATTCGTTATTGAGATTATAAATGTCCGTTTATTTATTTTGTAAAAGTAACTTTGTCGCATGATTCTTTTCAATGTAACGAATTGCTTAGGTCCATACAAATTTTTATGTGTCGCTTGATTCTACCCTTTATAATAAGGCAGTAGAAAATCATTTTTGTAACGGAAAATAGTCGAGTACATAGTTTCTCATGCTTAGAATCGACCTGCATTCATAACTTTTTTCTTCGATTTTGTCGCTTAGGTCGTTATTGCATAAAGCAGTCCAATTAAACATATCAGTAATGAGAGGCCAACTGCGCGCAAAATTGTCACACCGTTTTTTTTAACAATTCAGTTCTAAATCCGTCTATTTCTCAGTAGGAGAATCGTAATATAACTAGGTTTTACTCGCAGCTTTGCACGCTTAATCATTAGAGCTAGCAAATGGGATTTCCCAAAAAAACTCGCGGGAATCCAAGAAGTACATCGTAAATTTGATGCTGCAGAAAAAAAATCCGCGCCAAGTTATAATGCTAATATAATTTAACACAAGAATGCGAAGAACCCAGAGGTGCAAAAACAGACTTGAAGCCACGATCATGTAGGCTACGGCTCCACTGAGGCGGAGACGAGCGGAGTGGAGAGCAGACGTGTAGAGATCGACCAATCATATTAGTTGAATCCACATCCTCGTCTCCGCCTCATTATCATCAGACGTGTTGGGATTGGTCGATCCCTACATGTCTACCGTCTCCTCTCCGCTCCGCTTGTCTCCGCCTCAGTGGAGCCGCAGCCCTATAGAGAGACTATAACGGCCTTTGACCCGTTTTCTACTATTTGAAAGCTATATTACGAAGAGAAAATAAACCGGCCAAGAGCGTGTCAGACACGCCCAAAATAGAGTTCCGTAGCTATTACAAAAAAATTAAGTCATATTTTTCAAAGGAATTTGTATTTTTATACGGAATCTTCCAAGTTTATATATATAGGTATATTTTATACCTTAGGCTGCTATTTACTCATAAACTACTAATAATTCTCAAGCAAACTTAGCCGTTATAGTGTTTCTTGAAAGTTTGATTACTTATTACCATCCTGATTTTTTTCAAACCCACAGGTTTAGATTTAAGAAAGGGGGACGCTCGATTTTAATGAAATTTTGCACTTTAAAGTTGAATATTTCGCAAACAAATCACTGAATCGAAAAATCGTCTTAGCAAACCCCTAATGGTTTTAAAAGACCAACCCATCGATACCCCACACTATAGGGTTGGATGAGAAAAAAATCACCCCCCCCACTTTACTTCTATAGGAGGTAACATAATTTTATTTTTTTAAATTTATAATTATACTATTTAATCGGCATAGTTTACATATAATATATTCGTGCAAAAGTACAGCTTTATAGGGTTGATAGTCCCTGAGCAATGCCGCGGACAGACAGACAGACATGGCGAAACTATAAGGGTTCCGTTTTTGCCATTTTGGCTCCGGAACCCTAAAAAGTAAGTGACACCAAGTTTTCATTTCATTTCATTCTTCACTATATAACCACCTAGCCCCTAACCAAACCTAGCCTACCTAACCTAACCAACCTACCTAAACTAGTTATCATCATCATCATCATCATGTCAGCCGAAAGACGTCCACTGCTGGAAATAGACCTCGCCCAAGTCTTTTCACTCAGACGGGTCTTTATGCTTTCCGCATCCACCGCGATCTCACGAACTTAACAAGGTGATGGCCGATGGGGTCAGAAGTAATCGAATGGTGTCCTCGAACCGGGAGACGAGCTGTCTGTAGGCCTCCAAGAATATGTAGCGAGGACCTGGTTAGTTAGCTTAATTTTCAAAAAATCCCCGATTTTGTAATTTCAAAGTTCAACAGATTTTTATCAAACGTGCATCCGTTTGAGAGCTACGATGCGTCAAACTCATAACACCTATTTATTCTCGTCGAGGTTTAAAATAGTTAATGAAAGTATTAAAGTACATCTTAAATAAGGCTTTACGGTGAAAAATAAAGACGAAAGAAGGCTGCGGGCATGAAAAGGCCGTCCTAATCGACCCAAACGACGTTACAAAGGTTCCTACAGATCCGACCTCGTTTTGTAAAAATTTGATTTGTAAATAAACCCTCTTTGCTAAGAGCGGACTTTCTGCAAATACTCATAACGCGTACATGGTATTTTTACTTGGAAGTATTTTTACAAGCTTTTGTTTAGTTTCACTTGTCCCGCTGTCGATCTGTCTGTCCGCCTGTAATCAAATCTTGCAAGTTAAATTCGACCAACTTCCAGTAGTTCGATTGACTTTAAATTTGGTATAGGTACTTATGTAAATTGCGTGACAATACAATAATCTGGTAGTGACATCCTGGTAGTCCAGCCAAGACCGTCTCCACAGGACGGAACATTATTCATTATGAACTTGTGCAAAATAACACGTGAGTCAATCAAATATTTAGAAACAGAGCCATTCGAGAATCACGCTGTCAGTTTCGTGAGAAATTTATCATTAATAGTCATACTCGTGTTTGCAATTATTTTTTATTATAATGCTTGTCTTAAAAAAAATGACGTGGTTTGTTACTTACACGACTCAAGGAACAGGCATGGTGCAAAATAATGCGTCATAAAGTTAGATATAGCTATTATCTTTGTAAGGCATTCCTGGAAAGCTAAATGAAATCTGTTTGATCACAATTTGCTGTTACAAAAGCGTATAAGGTTTTCTTTCACGAACGCCATATTGACTTAGTTATGACAAAGCTAATGATATTTAATATGTCAAAATCCGTATCGCTGTTTAGACTGCAGAGAGAAATAAAGTAATAGAAATACCCTCCTTCAGGCAGACGGGTAAAATACAACCTCATTATTTGGAGTCAATTAAAAAGTATTGTCATTTGCCCCAAGTATTTGGAGAATATTTTGCCAAGCTGCTCTTCCCTATTCAAAAAGAGTACCTACTTCTAATTTCGTGAAATCAGTTGATTCAATTTGTATGTTACATCGTCCGTCGGAGAGGCTCTACTAAACGAGATGTACAAATCCCGTGAACCCGTGATGGCGTCATTAAATAAAGGAAAGAATTGTGCTCAAAAGAATTCTTCAGAAAATATAACAGTTGAAGTATTTCGTTACTGGAGAGGGCTGAAGTGTTTCCCTTTTAATCGTAATTTCTTCACGGCTCCTGATTTGTTTACGTTATTTTTATTGACTTGGAAATTTGGAAATCGCAGACTCATTTATTATTTAATCATTTTGTTTTCCGCTTTTCGAATCGCTAATGAACAAACATCTGTTGTAATGTATTTCCATGAATGCCACTCGTAGTTAATATCACCTCCATAAAACTACGCTTCATCATCGCAGCCTATATACGTCCCACTGCTGGGCCTCTCCTCTCAGAACAAGAGGGATGGGCCATAGTTCCCACGCGGGCCCAGTGCGGATTGGGAACTTCACACGCACCATTGAATTGCTTCGCAGGTTTGTGCAGGTTTCCTCACGATGTTTTCCTTCACCGCAAAGCTCGTGGTAAATTTCAAATGTAATTCCGCACATGAATTTCGAAAAACTCAGAGGTGCGAGCCGGGGTTTGAACCCACGACCCTCTGTTTGAGAGGCGATAGGTCAAACCACTAGGCCACCACGGAAACCGAAGATCAGTTTTATAAACCGACGACTCCCGAAGTTGTAGTAGTTGTCCTGTGCTTAATTTTACTATTGTCTCGGCCTTACTCAAACTCAAATTCAAATCATTTATTTCATGTAACAAAAGACACATAATATATTAGAAAAAAAACATTTAAGGAGGGGTTAGTAACTTATACACATACATAATTATAACACGTACACTACACGTATACTTAGGTACTTATGTACTTTCCACTGCAGGCTCAACTTCAAAGGGTAATTTTTTTTGTTTGATTTACAAAAGTCTAAACACATGTCAAATATTTGGGCGATTGTTCAAACGTTTCAACCGTCCCATTTTCTGGACACTTCTCTGTAAAAATGGCAAAAGATTCTGATACAGTTTTTTAGTTATCTGGTAGAAATACAGGAACTCTGACAAATAATCGAAAACATCGTCAAAATCTACAGCCAATACGTAAAAAATATGACCAGAAAAATAAAGAATAATTAGCCATTTTGTGATAATCTAAATGACAAACTTTTTCATAGAATAAATACAGTTACTAAGTAGACAACCTAACTCGTTAGCAGTCCGATGAGGCACATGTGCCCCATAAGCGCGATGCTTACTCTTAATAAAATCTCATTTTCGTATGCGAAATGTGAACTAGTTAAATATCGCACCTTTGCGGATTTAATGCCAGCGGGCAGCGACGCAGCCAGTGTGTTACTCTTTCATTGCTTGCCCGCGTCTCTCACCGCACAGTGAACTCACAATTAACACGCAATGAAGTAAGAAAGCGCTCGTCGCATCGTTGCTCGCTGGCGTCTAGTTCGCGGTGTTATATTTTATAACTTTAGCACCTCTGCATTTTACAACAGAATGCAGGAGTGCTCAACCTCGGAAAGCAGTTTCACTCTTAATAATGTGATACTTGTAATGGGCAGGCCACATCTGTTTTTAAGACGAGATAACCGTTGGGGGAGAAAAGTCCTTGAGTGGCGACCACGAACCGGAAGACGAAGCGTTTGGCAGGCCTCCCACAGGTGGCCTGACGACATCGTGAGAGTGGCGGGAAACCGGTGGATGCAAGTGGCGAGTTGTCGTTCATTGTGGCGTTCTAAGGGGGAGGCCTTTGTCCAGCAGTGGACGTTCTTCGGCCTGATGATGATGATGATGATGAATGTGATACTTGTAATACCAGGTCACCGAGCTTTTCTGTTTTTAATGTTACGAGTATCTGTAATATTTTGGAGATTATACCTATTTAAATTGGATGGAGACCACGGATAGGCAAGCGCAGCGTAGGACGTCCACCAACGAGAGCTCGCGGGTTCACAGTGGATGCAAGCCGCTTCCAACCAAAGCAACTGGAAGTCTATGGGGGAGGCCTGTGTCCAACAGTGGACGTCCTACGGCTGAGATGATGATGAACGATTGAAATAAGTTTTAAAAGTAAAATTTTAACTACATAAAGAAAAAAATTAAGTCGCATAAAAATATTGAAGTGGCAATGGGCGGGCCACATCGCTCAAATATCAAATACGAGTTTCTTGGTAGAGAAAGGTCGAGTGGCGACCATGAACCGGAAGACGAAGCGTTGGCAGGCCTCCCAATAGGCGGACTGACATGAGGAAAGTTGCGAGCAACCAGTGGATACAAGACTGGAGATTTGTCGTTCATTGTGGCGTCCTAAGGCGTTTGTTTAACAGCTGACGTCTTCCGGCGGGATTACTAAGGTATGGGCAAAAAACTTTTCCCAAAGTATCACATCCCGAAATATTTTACTCAAATTATCATGGCATGTAAAATTAGCAATTATTTTGCCAAATGATAATTTACCAAATGAATAAAATGCCAAAAAGCTAATAATGCTAAAAATTAGTTTCGGAAATGAAATTACTGGGATAAATATTTTGCCGAAACGCGGTACAACCCTTCTGGCGGATGATGATGAGATGATGAAAGATATTGTTAGTCTAATGAAATTTAAACTAATCGCAGTCACAAGTGATAACTTTGTCTACAGCCCGTCTGGATCGCTACCTATATTTACTAATCCTGCGCCAAAAGAACTGTAAAATTACTAGCACAAGAGATATATTGGTGATTATTTCATAAATCCGTCATCATCATGGCGTTCTAAGGGGGAGCCCTTTGTTCAACAGTGGACGTCTTCCAGCTGATGATGATGATGATATCTATAATCTAATCTATCTTATAGCTTTAAACGAGCAATTTTTGTATATACATTTACATATTTCGGGGATTTAAGAAACGGCTGGAACGATTTCGATGATATTTGGTATGTAAGGGCTTTTGGGGATGAAAAATCTGGGTCCATAATATCGGCTCGCATACTTATTGCAAGTCCGAATGTAATATTTGTCAGAATGATCGTTTGTTATAACACTTTTTTCGCTGAATCCAATAATTGTTCAGAATTGTTATAATACAAACCTAACCTAACCTATAGTTTTCTATAGGATGACCATTTAAAAGTTTCAGAAAAATTTCAGATTTCAGTGGGGAAATAGTATGATTCGGACAAAAATTTCGGTATGACTAGCGAAGAGTATGCGAACTTTGGGGCTCCCAAAAAATTGATCTAACTTGGTCTTATCTCTGGGAAAACGCTGGTTTAGCCTGAGCGGAGCTCGGTCGCCCAGGTACTTAAATTAAACAGCGCATTGGTTTTTAACTGTAATACTGTAACTTTTTGTTGACAAATAAACAAATGAAAATGTATGATGTATGGTATGAATGAATATAATTTTAAGAAATCTGTAAAAAAGAAGTCACTATGACAGCTCAAAAGTGCTATGAAATTCTATTTTCTTAGGTGTAAACGTTGGTTACTATAACTATGTAGTTCAGTTTTCGCGACAGTGTCATCGTGACTCGCACTTGCGTGTTCCCTTGATGACCACAATAAACCTCTTAGAGTTAACGATGGCATAATGGTCACAGAGGCAGCTTGGACCCATTCTAGTGACAATAAAGGCAATAGCTACGTAAAGTTTGCATACATACTTAAATATTGTATTTGCAAATCGTTGCTCTTACTAGTTGGTTAAAAAGCTAAAAATTATTGTAACGGCACAGGATTGCTTAGCTTGCGATATGGTTAATACGCTTTAGTTATACAGTCTGTAGCCACACTCAGTAGTCTCTCGCCTGCTACTGCAAACCAACAAGTCCCAGTTAGCAATAAACGAAGTCATGTTGCAAGACAAGTGTATGTGTGTGTGTGTGTGTGTGTTTGTTTATAGCTTCTTCACGCTAAGTTTAACTTTGCTTGTAGATAGCTGGACGTCGTGAAATAACGTAATACTACTTTTTACGAGATATTTCCACGAAATAAAATTTCTAATTTCAAGTGCTGGGGATGCTTGTAGTTTTTAAGAATCTCTATTGGAATACAGCTAAATCCTGGAATTTCAATTTAACTACCGGAGCTATGGTTTTCGAGTGAAAAGACAAGGACAAAGTCTAGTATGTATTATAATTAAAATCTGTTGCCATACTACCAGGCATACTCGCACAAAAACTCCACATCCCTGGTTCCCAGAGGCCAAAACTTATCTAGACAACAATGAACTCGCCACAGAAGTACTAGGATACCATAACCCGGTTAGATATTGCGGGCGGGGGACGCCGTAGCTTAGCGGCTACGGCTGTCCGGGGTCGGGAGACCGGCCGTACCCGTAAGCGGTTTTACTGCGCTGCCGTAAAGGACGTAACGGCGCCCCGTGGTGTGAGTTTTATTGAATTAGTCACTTTTATTTCCATTCCAAGCGCTAGTGGATTTTTCAATGTTTTGGAGTGCCTTCGAAAGTGAAGAGCTGTAAGCGGTAGGATGTCCCTTGCTGGACATACGCTACTCCTATAGACCTCCAGTTGCTTCGGTTGTAAGTGGCCTGCATATACCGTGAACTCGCGACACATGCATGGTACCATCAGCCAAATAAGTGGTCTATCAATTTTTAATCAAGTTCCTGTCAAATGAATATGTCACTAAAGTAGAACTTTCAAGTTGACAGACACGTCTATTGGCATTATCGTTTTGTGACATGCAAACGATTATCAAATTTAGGGTGGTAGACCACATATTTGGCTAATGGTACAAAGAAGATGGTTTGCAGATATTTTACAGTGCTACCAACATGTTTTGTCACAGTCATACTTACAAAACGTCTAAAAGTTGTATGTATCACATGCGTGAAATTAACTGTCTATATTCTTAATATATGTATAACCAACAAAAAGTTGAAAAATCCCCGACTATGCTACTTCAAAGTTCAATGTCTCAAAAACGGCTGACCAGATTTTGATGAAACATGTCAAAGAACCATTGCTAGAAAACCTGCTTTCAAATAAAAAACCGCATTCAAATCGGTGCACCCGTTTAAGAGCTATGATGCCACAGACAGACCCGCAGACAGACAGACACACATAGCGGTCAAACTTATAACACCCCTCTTTTTCCGTCGGGGGTTAATAAAATAGATTAACAGTGACATTTAAATACTCTTGAATTGAATAGCAAAGCTAAGCCTAAGCATTAGATACTATTCTACTAAATTAGAATAGGATTTGTGGTTTATTAAATCAAAACTAAACATGTAATGATAATGTAGTCTACGTAATGCAATATTAATTGTCCAACCTGACCTGTGACCTGATTATCGATTTATGCTAACTTGTAATGTCTAATGAACAATGTCTTTGTTAAGTAATTATCTAAGCAACAACAATTAACTACCTAATTTCTATTTTTAACCCCCGACGCAAAAAGAGGGGTGTTATAAGTTTGACCGTTATGTGTGTCTGTGTGTGTCTGTGGCACCGTAGCTCTTAAGCCGGTTAACCGATTTGAATGCGGTTTGTTGTTATTTGAAAGTAGGCTTTCTAGCGATGGTTCTTAGACATGTTTTATCAAAATCGGTTCAGCCGTTTCAAGATCATCAGCTCTTTTGTTCGCTGCGGTAGGAATCTTAGACGCATAATGGGTACCTATTTACTTTACTTTCAAACGTATTTGGGATCTTAGATTTGAAACACCCATATATAACTATGCAAGATTATGGAATTCTCGGCCTGATGCTGCAGCCAGGATATCCAGAACACTAGTAGGTACACTCTTGATAAAACCATACCAGATATATCGTGTTTGGATTCGTTTCGATCAGTATTTGATTTCTACATACAATGCAATGGTGGCAACAGGAGATGAGCTGATGCTGCAGCCAGGATATCCAACACACTAGTACAATTTTAAATAAAAAATATACCAAAGTTTAAAAACAAAAATTAAAAAAAAACAATTTAAATTTTTAAAAACCCCCGACACAAAAAACGGCAGCAAAAATAAAAAAACGCCCGAAAAAAAACGCCGCCAAAAAAGACAACTAAAAAGTAAAAAATAATTATGCACCAGCTGTTGCCCGCGACTTTATCTGCGAAGAATTCGTTTATCCCTATCCCGCGGGGACTATGCTGATTTCCCGCAAAATTAGCCTAAGTTAATTTAGTATAAGTACCTAGTAATATTTTTTTTATCCAAGCGTCGTCGGTGTCGGGGGACCGCTAAGGTTAATACTTTAAAAAATACAACATAACTTTAGTTTCCTGTTACCCTTAGCGACCCCGTTGCTTTTACTTAAATAAAGGGAAACCGAAAAATGTCATGAAGGTTCACTTATGATTCTCATTCGATGACCACGACCACTCTGTGAAGAGTGTAGCGACTCAGAAGAGAGAAGAATAACTTTCAATATAAAGTTCCGAATATTTTAGATAAACATAATTCATAAGAACGTGTTTTTACTTGTATCGTGGTTCGGTATAAGTACTTTCATGCAGCCGATCGTCGTACGTTAAACTAAATCATTGATAAGTCCACTCCGCTCGCAATGGAAACCGGATTTAGCCTATTCCTAATAGAAACATGTTTTTACACTTTTAAGCTGCCATTTCGTATTGTGGCCGCCGTCTAACTAGTAGTAACACTGGCCGACGGCGCCATCTTGAATGGAATGACGTTTCTAGGTGACAGTGACAGCTGTCATACTTTCCGCGCCAGGATGTTATGGTTTATGATTGTGTTTAGAGCATCAAATAAAGTATCAGTAAAGCACGCACACACCTACATAATTACACGTCACTGTATTAGCTTTGTGCTCTAAAGGCAATTGTATAGTTAAGCCGCATAATGGTTCTTAGGAGGACCATTACACAGGATTATTGATCCCATGACGGCTGTGACAATGATTAGGGCAACGGCTACACTGGATCTAAAAGACAATGAAAAATACGACTTGCGAAAAATAATAATAAAACGTATATTCCATGCTCTAGCATGTTAGTTACAATCTTGTGTTAGTTATTTAATTGAGATATAATAACATTAAACTAAACTTAACAATATAAAGCCTTAAATATAGCAAGGGGTTGTATAAAGTCCCTGAGTTTATAATAAAATACCTAATTTTGCCGTAATTATTAAGCTCTCACATTTCGAGAGGAGGCCTGTGGCACCAGTGGTACGTCGATATGAGATAATGATGCGATGACCGCATGATCGTGATTCTAGAAGATGCAGCGAAATATCGGTGGTTAATTAGAAGTAAATTCGTCAAAGAACTAAAGTCACTGACATAGCTGGAAAAATATGCAAATTGAAGTGGCAATGGGCGGGCCATATCGCTCGAAGAAGAGATGACCGTTGGGGGAGAAAAGTCCTCGAGTGGCGACCACGAACCGAAAACGAAGCGTTGGCAGGCCTCCACCAGATGGACTGACGACATCGTGAGAGTTGCGGAAAGTGAAGTTGCAAGTGCTATGTTAGCGACGCGCTCGGGCTGTACTTGCCCTTGTTTACAGGTGCGCCAGCCTTTGAAAACGTCGCCGTCACGAGTTTTTGTTCGTAGAAATGTCAGGCCAACGAGCGCCGCTTCCCAAAATTGTGATAAACGGGCTAGAGAAATAGGTACTTTTAATATCTTAGGAGTGTTCAGTGTGTTATAGCTATCTTCATTACAAGTGCACGAAATCTTACAAAGTGTTTCGTTTCATTGTGGCGTTCTAAAGGGAACCTTTGTCCAGCAGTGGACGTTTCCGGCTGAAGACGATGATGATTAATTAGAAGTAACCGCGGTCCACATCTGCAGAAATTATTTCCAGGAAATTTCTTATAATTATCAGAATCTTTTGAAAGGTTGCTAAGTGTTATTTAGTCTTAAACTAAAGTACCGTTAAATATATGGACATCAAATGAATTTATAACCTGAAACGGTGGAAGTGCAGTAATTGATTGCCAGGGAAAATTAATTTAAGTCAAAGAACGTTTCTGTCTCTTTACGAGTACCATTAGGGTTATTGAAAGGAAACGAGTAGAAAAAAAAGAGTATAAAATTTGCCCTAAGACTATGTCATATACAGGGAAAGTATCTTAAATATTGTACATAGAACATTTTTCTGGAAGAAGACTTAATTTTGATTTCGAAAACAATTTTAAACTACATTCAAGATTTTTTTAATCCCTTGTCTAAACCGGGAACCGAACCGGAAAATAGTGAAGAACACCAGTGATTTTACAATAGCAAAAAACACATCCCTCTATGTGGCATAGCCGTGGGAAATCAGTTACTTAATATGTGAAACAAAGAATGATGGGCAAATTGGCCCAAATAACCAATACAAATCTCATGTATACCACGTAAAAGCTAGTTACTTAAGCTTAATTTTCTAATACGGGGGCAAACTTCAAAAACCCCGGAGAATAGAGTTATCAGCTGCCAAATATCACACAACGTTTATTACTATTATTTACGTTGTTTTCATTCCGTGTCTGTACGAACTTAAAATATTTCATCATAAAATATCTCGATTCTCCCAGCCTTCAGTCTTTTTTAGGGTTCCGGAGCCAAAATGGCAAAAACGGAACCCTTATAGTTTCGCCATGTCTGTCTGTCTGTCCGTCCGCGGCTTTGCTCAGGGACTATCAATGCTAGAAAGCTGTAATTTTGCACAATTATGCCGACAAAATGGTACAATTAAAAATTAAAAAAAAAAAAAAAATTGTGTTCCTCCCATACACGTAAAGTGGGGGTGATTCTCTTTTTTCTCATCCAACCCTATGATGTGGGGTCCTAGTTGACTACGGAACCCTAAAAACCGCTAAGAACATGTCGCACCATGCTCAGTGTAGGGTTCCGTAACTGTTACTATAAAAAAAAATAGGGGGCACTCACCTTTTACATAAATAAAATCGATCCTGCGACGATACGACGCGAAAATAGCACTGACGTCATTTTGTTAAGAGCATAGTTTTACGGCAATAACTCAATTTAAAAAATCAAAAACCCGACTGCCTTAAAAACTAAAAGAAGAAAATAAATCTAGTGGTCTAGAACTCTGTCAAAAAGCTCATTTAAGGTTAAACAGTCGGGACCCATTACCAAGATTTTTTGAGCTGGTTACCATTTGAATAGGTCCCGACTGTTGAACCTTAAATGAGCTTCTTGACAGAGTTCTAGAACACTAGATTTACTTTCTTCCTTTTAGTTTTTAAGGCAGTCGGGTTTTTGATTTTTTAAATTTAATGTTTTTTATTTTATACTTTTTTGATATTTCTGTCAAAATAGTACATTAAAAGTATTATATTAACCCGTATATATTTAGAATGGGCTAATTATTAGCTTTCATTTGATTTCCATATTGTTACAATACAAAATATTTTTTTTATTCCTTCGCCATATTGATATATTATATACCTACTCTATGTCACTCCGACAGTTATGACAAATCCAATGATACCTCATATATTACAATCCGTCCAGCCGTTTAGTCTGCAGCGAGGACCAAAGAAATGGACATACATACCCACATACATAAATACATACATAGGTACATACATACTTACATACATACATACATACTTAAATACATACATACATACATACATACATACATACTTACATACATACATACGCTCGAAAAACATAACCCTCCTTCGGGCAGTCGGGTAAAAACGGTATATTCGACCATGTTGAAACCAATTTTGATTGAAAGTATTTATTAAATTTTACTTTGGTATTTTTCCATTTTAGTATTTTCACTTTACCAATTAAACTCACGAAGCTCGTATTTTCTTTTCCAAATTTTATGCTCCACAATTTTGTAATAAATTTTAATATCACTGGAGCTATAGCCGAGATATTTAATCGCGAAAACTGACTTTTCGACTTTGACCTTGAATTATTTACGACGCAGACTCGAGATTAAATGTGATTTGAGACAACATTTAGGACACGATAATGATGCTGTACACGAGTTACCAGCTTATTATCTCTCATTACGAAGTGAATCTCCATATACTACTGCATTAATTATGTCGTAGAAAATTAGCATCAGGCACTTTGTGACAATATTATTTCCTTTATGTTTAGAAAATATCGAGGTAGAATTTTAAATAAAGCAGTATAATAATCGTTAGAACGGAACAAAGAGTTTCCGAAAGACAATGGCAGTGCATTTGACCAACTTTTAATATCAGTGGAGAGGAATAAAGGCGAGCTCATTTAGGAATTACACGGTGCAGTGTGGAGGAAAAATAAAGGCTTTCTGAAGTAGGGAGGGCAAAGGCCGATCTCAGGGTTTTGGTACGGCTACCGCTTAAAACCGGTACAATACCCGGCCATAAATAATAATAATAAATGCCTATAAATGCACATCGGTGTTTGGAAAGAGACTCGGCTAATTTCGGCTTCGTAGAGCGTTGTCACACACTTAAGTGACTTTTGTCAGTCGTACAAGTGCAACAGAGCACGGACGCATTTAGATGAAAATATATAATATAGAGTTGTTGAAAACCCCCAAAACTTTACATTGTACATGCTATCGTACTGTAGGAAAAAAAGAGAACTACCCTTTTTCTAGTAGTTGCAACAGCTCTCTATAGATATTCGAAGTTTACATGTCACTAATTACGTATACTAATCAAGTCCATCCAGGTGCAATATTTATTAGATATAAAACGTCACTTAATAAATACGATGATTGATGGACGGTCGCCGTGTGCCTATCGATATATTTTTACTTTTTATAAAGGAATTCATATGCAATATGCTAAATTACTTTTGAATAATTAATAATCAACGTACATCGCAAATTGGGAGTGGTTCATATTAAATTTTTACTGAAAATATATTTTTTAGTAACTACAGCGTGCATTTTTTTTACAAACACATAGAAACCAGACGTTGGTTGTTTAGTTATATTTATTTATGAAACAATATTGCAATAAGTTCTAACTATCAAATCATACTAATTAATTTTCGATTTTTTTTCGTTTAGCAATGTATTGCGTATGAATTTCACAAAAGAAAGGAGCAAATCTGTGACAGCAAGTGCTTCGTTTTGAATGAAAGCAAAGTAGTGATTATACTAAAACATGACGTACTAATTTATTTTATAAAGAAATAAAGTCGTAATTTTTTAATACAACATAATGTGAAATTATGTATACTAAGACCATTACCAGCTACCCTCAAAGTATAACTTCAGCGTTTTGACAGCGTTTTTTTCAGCTTTCTTTTTCTTTGTTATTATTTCAGTCAGTATTATTAAACGAGGTGACGTTCATGGTTATTTTTTTAACGAAAACTAAAGGCAATACCGATGTTAAATGAAGCATGATCTAAAATTTTGGGCCTTGTCCTTCCGTTGTGCTAGTAAACGGGGTATGTTAATGACACCTAAATGACTGTTTATAAATGCTCGAATATTTACCACTTAAAGTTTGTGGTTAACAAAAAATACATGTTGTATTTTTAGTTTAGCTTATATTTAGTTTTAGGTTTCTATTTTTTTTTTATAATTATTAGTCAAATATTTGTTTTCTGTATTGCATACTTAAATTAGATATTAATCGTCTTTATTTTTGTATGAAAGATTCAATAAGTGTAAGTGGTACTTGTACCAGGAAATATATACTTTTACCATCCTTATTCTACAGCTCGTTTGTTTAAGCAGATATATATGAGAATGGTTACGTTAATTGACTTGTATATTCTCATTGCCTCGTTTGGGAGAGAGTTTTAGAAACCCGAGGAAGTAGGAAGATCCATTAAAACGCCTCTTTATTCAGGATCACTTGAGCCGTCCAGGGTTAAAATAAGTTTTTGGTAAAAAAATATTATTAATACAAGTTTTTTTTCCTGACTGTACTTGTATTGTGACTCAAACTTCATTTGCATACCAAATTTTAAGTCGATGCCATTAACCGTTGAAGAGTTTCGTCCTGCGGAGACAATCCTGGCCGGACTACCAGGATGTCACTACCAGATTATTGTATTGTCAAATTTCAAGACAATCCGAATGCTAGAAGTGGGTCAAATTCAACTTGCCCGCACATACAGTAAACTAATTACTTACCTATACATTGCAAGTTAATAAAACGCTTAAAAAAACACTAATTCTGGTCTTCGACTTCGGGCTTCTCATAGACTCTCGTTCGTAATTCCTTATTTACCGCCCTTAAGACACAATGTACTATAAAAGTAAAAGTCAACATAATGTAATATTTGACTGCAACGACATCGACGATCCTCGAATACAGCTCATGCATTTTAAAACTGACTTAATGTTCGGAGAACTTGACAGGGGTACTAAAACTACTACTGCTTACGTACACAGTCACGTCTAAAAGTATGTATACACAAAAAAAATTAAAAATATGTAGCCACACATTTTCATCATAAATATGTATCTATTACTGACACCCAAAAAATTGTATTCATTAAACTGTTTCAGTATTATGTAATCACAAAATGCTTCAGAAAGTTGCATACTTAAATAAATTCCATTTAAATGTATCCACTCGTAGGCAAAAATAAGTATACATGAATGGGTTCCATATACATATAACCACACCAATTTGGCAAATATTTGTATACGCCGTTTGATTCATAAATATGTATCCAGACTGCAACAACAAACCTTGTCTGACTGGCATAGAATCATAAGTTGTATATTTAACTGATTTGACAATTCACGAAAACAGTGCGGACTTGTCACTGCATACGTCTATCTCACGATTATTCTATGACGTACTTGACAGTCCTTAGATTGAATTGACTTGTAAATATTGAGTATTTCAGTTTAGGGTCATTCTCAGAAAGGTGCACTAAGCATTTTTTGGTTTTTTTTTTAATTATATTGTTAATTGTTAGTGGTAGAGCCGCACTGTAGCCAGTTCTTGGTTTGCAGTACGAATGGGCGGGCTCGACCGGGGTAGTACCACACTCTCACAGAATATCGACGTGAAGCAGGAGCTGGCTAGTCCTGCTACTGTGTTTCGTACGATGAGTGAGAGATCTATAATTAAAATTACAATGATTAAAGATTGCAAATTATAGATGCTTCAGTGGATCTGTCCTCAGTGGATGACCCGAACAACTTGATCGCTTTGGCTTAGTCGATATTAATGACCACTCTGGACGTTTCCAAGTATTTGGTGATCTTGATGGTGTATAAAAAATTAAATATATCCATACCAAATTTCATCCAGCTCACTCCAGTCAGTTCATCCCCCATTTTCTCCCCTTAAGGGTTGCTTTTGGAGATAAAAACTAAGTACCCTATGTTCAGCCCCTTGACAGTCGAAACCAGTCGGTTTCGACGTGATACCGGAACAGACAGAGTTACTTTCAATTCATCACTCCATAGTCGCTTTTTTTGTCTGTACGCTTAGATCTTTCAAACTACGCAACGGATTTTGATGCGGTTTTCACAAATAAATAGTGTGATTCACGGTGTCTATGTATACCGTAACCGTGTTGTGCCGGAACGGGTCACCAGTATATAATATTATTTTAATGGAGTATGGATTCGTAGTATGTATGTCCCTGCCCGCATGCAGGTTACGAAAGAGACAGACATGTAATCTTAACAAAACAGTAATTCTTCAAAAGGAATCAAAATATCAAATCGTGTTTACATATTTATGAATCAAACGGCGTATACAAATATTTGCCAAATTGGTGTGGTTATATGTATATGGAACCCATTCATGTATACTTATTTTTGCCTACGAGGTGGATACATTTAAATGGAATTTATTTAAAGTATGCAACTTTCTGAAGCATTTTGTGATTACATAATACTGAAAAGTTTAATGAATACAATTTTTTGGTGTCAGTAATAGATAAATATTTTTGATACAATGTATGACTACATATTTATGCAACCTTGTTTTTGTATACATATTTTAGACGTGACTGTACCTATCCTTGAGTGCTCGAAATGCATCTCAAAGTATTTTGATGCGAGAATTTACGACCTTACATTGGGCTAGGTAAGTGTCCCAGCGCTGGGCCGGCTGGGAATACGCTGGAGTGCTAAACTCCGCCATCCGTGAGAATTGACGCCACTCGCGCTGCTGAGGGACTGGAGTTGTTTTGACCGGTTTTGCCTCAGTTTTCTATATTGTGTAGCTGTTTTGTTTTCAATTCTAGCTGCTTGAAAGGTTGTTTGTCCAGTGCGGTTATGTAAGTGGTATCTAACTAGGAGTCGAAACATTTAAAGTAGACGTCCGTGTGGTCATTATTAAAACTAAGTAGTTGCCTTCTTAGAGTTTATTTCGTGGGGGGAGGAGAGGAGAAGATCTCTGCTAAAGACAAAGGAAGAAGAAGTGGAAGGAGAAGAGAAGAGGTTTTCTTGCGTAAAAGAAGGAAAAAAGGTGAAGAAAAGAAGGTAATTTTTACCTTCTCTTTCTCTAAATGCACCTTATTGTTTATAGTTTATTTCGACGCTTGAAGGGCGAAATTGTCTAAGCGACATTTTTTTAACATAGTGAGTCATATACATACATATTTTGAATCAATAAAATTTACTGATTCCAAACATGTATATAACTAACTACTTATCTTAAAGCTTTAGGAGCTTGTTTAAATAAAAACAAAGTGGGTACTTAGGGATTTCTAATGACAAAAGTACCTTAGTTTCACATCTGTTAGCACCGTGAACGGTTGTGTTGCTCAGATGATGAACTCTGTTTGAGTTCGAAACAGGCAGCACAATATAGGAGAGGTGATAGTTGGGTTTTTGTAATGTGTGTGTGTGTTCTTACAGTTTGTGTGGACCTGCATGAACACAAAGTTGTTGTATAGACTACGAGTAGATATGTATATTATACATCCTATCGTTAAGTCGCGGATGAGTAAACTAATTGTCGATTAGTTCATTTATACTCGTATGGACCTCCGCAAAGTAAAACCTTATTATTGTTTTGAAGCAAACCCACAGCACTATTAATCGTCCATTATTTTACAAACACTTAAGCTGCTCTGGAATACCATCACAGACCCCGTTATCAAGCGGTGGTGGGTACCTAACACTGAAAATACAAACTGAAATATAGATGCACAGAAAAACCAGAAAAATAAACCAGCACTGGGAATCGAACCCAGGTCCTCGGCATTCCGTGCCACGTGCTATACCGCTACACCACTGCTGGACACCGGTACAGACACGAATTTCCCCTATGCACCACATATCTCAGCTTGTTTGTTTCTTATTTAGCCACTTAAGCAGTGACGCTAGCGACATCTATACCGTAGCCCTCATCGAGAAACTTTCGGCATTCCATTGGAACTAACCGCTCACCCGGACAAGAGATATCGTTATCAAGCAATCAAATTAAGATTGGTTTTTTGGAATCTTTTTGTATTTTTTTTTACCTAACCATTATTGATGTGCTAATTCAATAAAAAACTTTTTTCAACTGAATTTTCACATAAATTTTGTAGAACAGTTCCCATACATAGCTACAACGTCCAGACTTAAATAGTTTGTACTACGCATCATTAATGATAGACAGCCACCAAACTATAGGTATAGACCATCACTATATTCCTAGCGCCATTCTCTTCCCGTTAAAGCTTACAAAAGCGATCTCTACGTCAACAAGCTCAGCTTAATCCTACCATATATCTTTATACTAAGTTCTGTTTCACCGAGAGTCCCGCAAGGCACTGCTAGGCGCTAACTCGCTAAACTCGCCGTAAACTTTAGGCTGACTGTCCAGTTTAGCGGATGAATATTTACGAGTACTAGTAGAATTGCATAAAATCTTCGCTCCTCTTCAGTGGACAGGGCGCGGTTGTGTAACGGTGAAAAACACCAACAACAAAAGTGGACAGGGAGTTGGTACCTAGCTTAATAATTCAGTACCTGGGCGACCGAGCTTTGCTCGGGCTAAAACTCGATAATAAGTGTTTTCCTAGAGATAAAACCAAGCTAGATCGATTTTTCATCCCCGAAAACCCCCACGTAGGTACTAAATTTCATCAAAATCGTTGCAGCCGTTTCTCTGATTCTGACTATATATGATATAAAAAAATTGCTCGTTTAAAGGTATTAGATACAAAACCGGAAAGCGGAGCAACGAATGGGCGAGGTGAAGTGGTCTCGGCCCCGCTTCGCCGTTCTTCTTCCTCGCTCTGCTTCCCGGTTTTGTCAACGAGCGCGAGGGCACGCGGAGAAACCCCGCGAATGGAAAAACAGTTCGTAACTCTTTCGCTTCACTCCGCTCCGCATAACTTTCTCGCTCCGCTCCGCTGCCTCGCTCTGCTCGCTCAGCTTCAGTGAACAGGCAGCCTAAACTCGCCGTAAACCTGCCGCAGTTACTGCGAACGCTTGCAAGGTAAAATGTTGCTTATGCTGTTAACAGAACGTTTATTTATCTAGCGAACTGTATCTACAAGATTAAGGCAGTACACTGATGGATGTGTTTCCGCTTGGAGAGTAAGCTTCGTCGAGATTTTTTTGTATTAAAAGTTAGCAATGATGCATAGCATTTAGATCAATTAGTCAATAGAACATTACTGGGTAAAAAAATATAATATATTTTGTCCGTCAGGTACATTATTAGAAAATGTTGGAATAGTAAGATTGTACAACAAGAGCATAAAACGAGCCATTTTACCCAAAGCGTTCATCAATCCACGCAAGCCGGTTCGGCGAGGGTGAATAGACACTTCGAGGGGAAAATGGGTTTAAACCTCGAATTTTACACTGCTTTTACTTCGATTGAAAGGAAATTAAATAGCAAGAGTAATTAGTAACAATTGTTACCTTACTAGGTACCTTTTATTTTTCATGAATAGCTATGTAATTATATACATTTTTAGTCTGACTACTGGAAGTTGGTAAAATTTAACTTGCAAGATTTGATTACAGACAGACAACGTGACAGTTGAAACTAAATCAAAACTTGTAAAATGTAATTAAAGGTATTTAAAATAAAGACGAATTTCGAGCTTACTAGCTTCTTAAACAAACCTAAAACGAGAAACTAGGTTTATTTAAAAATACACACTGAGCAAATTAAAATGAAATGTTGAAACGAGTTCACGCGATAAAGTATTGGCAACGTCGATAGCAATCAGAAGAATAAAAACATTTATTAGTTTTTCTTTGGCGAGCTAGCACCGGGATTTTGTCTTTGTACAGGAATTCATTAAGAATCTTGGAAGTTCTGTTAGTTTAAATATGATTTCATAGATACGTTTATTTTTTATGAAAAAGTAGTAGGTAGGTGTAGGTAATTCCGGGTGGACGGATTGGGATGAAACTTGATATATGTAAATTGAACAAACAGCGGAGTTCCAACGGTTATGTTATGACATCACACTCCACGTTAGATCTCTCTGTTTATAATTGTCTATGTACACGTACCATCAGCCAAATAAGTGGTCTATCAATTTTTAAACAAATGCCTATCAAATGAATATGTCGCTAAAGTCAAACTTTCAAGTTGACAGACATAGTTACTATTGGCATTATTGTTTTGTGACATGCAAACGATTATCAACTTTAGGGTGGTAGACCATTTATTTGGCTGATGGTACACGCACAACACAAACATCATGCCTGTATTCCCAAATGGGGTAAGCAGAGCACACGAAACGTTACCGCTTCGGAGCCACTTTTAGCAAGTTTTGGTTTTAAGTTTGACAAAAACGGTACAATAGTGACAGGTTGCTAGCCTGTCGCCTACAATATACCTTTACCTATATCCTCAGTCGCCTCTTACGACATCCACGGAAGAAATGGAAAGGTGTAATTCTGGACCGACACCACACGGGTAATTAATTATCTATGTCTTCGTGTTATTTTTAAATTATTTTAAAAATCTTTCACAAGTCGGTTTGCCAAACATTAATAATGTATTTGGGCAGATAAAAAAACACCTGGATATCCCTTAGGTATTCACTGAAATATATTCACTGCAAAGTAACGCTTGTATCAATCGAGTCAATAATGCCACACTGCAAAAGAAAAACAACATACAACTTGAGACTTAAATGCTGTAATATAAAACGTACCGGATCTTAATACAGACTGAAGTATTTGCTAGCATACGTCCGGTCATGAATAACTACACATAGAGGTGTATTACCAATAGAGAGAAAATAAATGTTTATTCGATAAAATACTGCAAATTGATCAGCTGCACTGATTGGCCGATGCTGTCAAGCAGGACAATATACTGTTAGATACGCGGGACACCATCTCGCTGATGAAAAGGTCACGTTGTTTTCATCAGCCGTAGCACGTCCACTGTTTTGTCATCTATAGTTTTTTATAGGGAGGGCGGCGGGGAGCTGGCGCTGCCAAGAGCGCAATCAGCGGTATCGGCAATTTTTGAAAAAACTACAAAGATACAATTTTACTCGCAAATGTGATGAAAAAGATTGTATGTCGCACGGGCGGTAGGCTAGAATTATGAAAATCGACTTCGGGCTTCTAATAGACTCTCGTTCGTAATTCCTTATTCACCGCCCTTAAGACACAATGTACTATTACGGCTCTTTTATCCACAGCAAAGAAAATAGATAAATGGAAGGCCTTAGAAGCGGCCTTAATCTGAGAGGGGTCCACGTAAAATTAAAACATTATGTTTACCTAATAATGAAAATAATACTGTAATCCTTAATAACTGCTAAGAATTTATAAAAGTACATATTATAGGTGCGTGTACAATTAAGTGTGTTATAGGTATAATTTAATATTGTATTTTTATATAAACTTGGCAATTAAGGTATTTTAGTGTACTTATACTGTAAGGCTCGTATTGTGTATTGATAAAATAAATACTTAAATTCTAAAAAATAAATGAAAATGTTACATAACCTAGTCAACAAGATACCGAGCTTCGTGTGCAAGGAATAAAACTCTCCCTTGTTATTATTTTTCATTTTATTTATTATTATCGCTCTATTGTGAAATTCTTCGACGCAAATAATACGTGGGACCTGAAACTATGAAACTTTAAGCTGCTTGCAGCGCTGTGTTTCAGCGTAAGTCGATCTGCGCCTTATCCGGAACTGCATCCGCTATCATACTTCGAGAAGCCATCTTTATGTCTAGCTTTGCTTTATATGGTAGATATCCAAAATATGAAACTTCATTAAAAGTATTTTATTCTTTTATAATATTTTTCACCTATGATGAGTTCTGTGACGTTTCGAGTTTGAAAGTTTTAGAGATGTACCATTTATCGAGTGAACTATCGATTTTTCTACGAGTTATTAGTGCCTGTTTTTGGAGAAGTTGCATTATATTTAATTTCCGCCCACCGGGACACCGTTTTCTCGTTCTTGCTCAATATAATCCCTCAAACGAATTACAAACTCCCGATTCTAGGAGTTCAAAAACAGTCTTTTTAGACCGTTTCGGCATTTTGTCAAAAAATAACAACAAACCTAACGATAAATGAACAATAACAAAATACAATGCAAAGAAAATGCAATGGAGACTCAACTCGTATACAAGGCAGACTCTCAGCGGCAGAAATCTTGCAAGTTTTGTTTAAACATTTAAAATATCTAAATGTTCATTGTTATTGAATAATACACCGCGGCAATTGCCGAATTTGCCGATAATGTTGTGTCACGTCACTAATCTGTTCCGTTTCACACATTGCGTCATTTAGAAAAATAAATATTTTTCTATCGTATTCGATGGAGACTATTTAATGGACACTGATATTGCTATATATATTTAAAATGTACAGTTTTAAATTTTTATGATTATTTTCCTTCAAACTAGAAATTATTTTAAAAAAATATTTTGCGAACATGGTATGCGTAATTCGGAAAATTTTCCAGTGTCACAGAACTCATCATAGATGAAAATGCAATAGTGTATTAACACCTTTTTATGCTTATTGTTTTTTTTCTTAACTTTATTGTTTTAAGTTTATAGTGCATGGATGCTGCTAATGCGATATACTATTGAGCTCCAAAAAGTCTTATTATATCTTTTAATTCTGCTTTTTCATCTCAAATGATCGGTATTGGTTCAGTGTTCCTATTTGCAGATGGAAGTTGTTTCCTTTGTCGAACTGTCTACCTGTCTGACAAAATCTTGTAATATTTGATGCTTCTATTAATTGCTAGTTTAGAAGCATAACTTTGCGTTACATTTGCAGTATAAGAACGTTTTTGTCGATGTTAACGTGGAAATAAGTAACAGCTGCCGAATCCACGAAGAACTTTGAAGACCCCTCTGGGAAAATTACATTTAAACTGCATGAAAAAATGAACACGAGTCGTGTTATAAAAAACTGCAGGTGCTTCGGTTGTGCGAGTGGACTGGCCTTGCTTTTGGGGTCCCATTGTCGGAGGCATCCTGTATATCAAAACCAATATCTATTATGAGTTTTATGTCTTATATAATTATAAACGTACCTATTCGTCCGTACCTTTCCGAATGCAACCTGCGCGGGGCTTACTTTTATTGGGGCACAAAGACCGTCGCCCGCGGCCCAACGGCACGTAAGCTGGCTTTCGACTTGCACTGACATTACTATGTGCTGTTAGTCTAGTTTAGACCTGTCTAGCTGATCCAGTAGTCTTTCCCAAACCACAACAAAAGTGGGACCACCAAGGTGTTTACTGTTTATGAAGGCGGTAAACTTTTTTTTCTGTTTCAATTCTACATTTAGGTTGTAAGATACCCGTGCAGAATTATGAACCCCCATTTGCGAAATTTTGACGCTCTTTATCTTTGTCATTTTTTGTTAAATTTAAAAGAAAACCGATACAGTCAGGGCATGAATGATCTATACAGCCATAATAATATAGCGTCAAATATAGCGTGTCGTATGCTTCTTTTTGACGTACATATATTTTTGACCCTGGTTTTGGCTGTCTATCTGGCTGTGGCATTGTGAATCTCAAACAGATGAACTGATTTTGATTCAGATTTTTACGTAAAAGCGAGTTACCTTGAGGTGATTATTACCTATGTTTCATTAGAATCGGTTTAGCCATCTTTGCCATCTCGAACTTTGAAATAATGTCAATGTCAGGGGTTTTTTAAATTTTCTAAGTTGGTTAGGTTATTCATATGATAAGACAATCTATGCCGGACAGATTATAGTTTTTTTTTCACTTCTCATGCTCGTAAAGTTTATGCTTATGCTGGATCTAGGTGACATAAAATTACTTTTTATGCTCTAGTGCAGAAATTAAAATCATCGTCTAAGACCAAGGCAATTAGGCGTAAACTTGACAGCCACAAACAAAGAAGTTTCAAAAATCAATCAAAATAGATCAATAAAACTAAAAATTTATAATTATAATAGTAATGCGTGAACAATAAAAGGTATATAGTAAGTAAACAATTGTTTTCGCTGTTGCTATTTCATTTCCTCGCCATCGAAGTGAAAAGCAGAGTGTAAAACTCGAGCATTAAACCAATTTTCCCATCGACGTGTCTACCCACCCTCGCCGTACCAGCTCGGGTGGCTATTTGAACGGCACGGGTAAAATGGCTCGTTTTATGCTTGTGTTGTACAATCTACTATTTTACCTAATTTACAGTACCCATCAAATATTTCGGAGCGGCCGAGATAGTCAAAAATATACTCTTTTCTCAAGGCTTTAGAGTTCATGCATCGGTATTTTTTATCACCTATTATCTGACGGCAACGGTATTAGTGAACATTCTCTATTTTTGTAAACCGTCAGGGAAATTTCGGACTTTAGGTCCGCATGAAATGGTTCCGTGCTTGGATGTGTTTAGTTAAGACCCCAAACCACTTGACGGATTAAGACGCAGTTTACACTAGTGGGAATTAGTGGTGGGGTACGCCGTGAAATAACTAAGTAGGAAGACAAAATACGTGTAGTTATATAGTTTTAAAGAATTTATCAAGTTGTCAACTCTAAGTTTATAACCACCGATGCAAAAAGAAAGGTGTAAGTTTGATGCCATGTCTGTTTGTTTGCCTGTCTGTCTGGGGCATCCTAGCTCTCAAACGGAAAGGTCGATTTCAATGCAATTTCTTACGTATAACCGAATTTCCTTGCGATAGGATTTCAGATACTAAACTTTAAAATTACAATTCCACGGGTCTTGCAACTTTTCTAAGTTCCATGAAAATTTCGTAGTTCTGCGTAGACAGCTAGCTCGTTACATTTCAGGCGCAGAATGTTTTCCGCAGGTCTTTGTAGCGCCAGCCGGCGTTTCTCACGGCGCTTGCTGTTTGTTATCTTTGTTTTGAGCCCTGCCGATAGCGATTGCAAGCCTTGATTGAGAGTGAACGCTATCCAATGTGTCAGTGAACGAAATGAAAGAGCTCCGTGATACTGGATTCATCATCATCATCATCATCGGCCTATCTTAGTCCACTGCTGTACATAGGCCTCTCCAATTGCACGCCACGGAGCACGACCATCGGCCACTCTCATCCAGTTCTTGCCAGCCAGCTTGCGAAGATGATCGCTCCACCTAGTCTGAGGGCGTCCCACGCCATCCATTCAAGAACTTGTTTACCCCGGCAGTTATCGGTTCTTCGGCTGATATGGTTGGCCCACTGTTACTTCAGTTTGCTTAGCCGGTGAGCTATGTTGATGACTTTAGTTCTCTCTCTGTCTGTATACTAGATTAACAGTAACTATATAAAATGTACCGAGTACCGATAAAAATGTACCGATTTTGAAACAACATAATTAAAATATCATCGACGACCGAGTAGCAATGAGGTTAGAGAACCTGAGTATGAAGCTTGAGGGCCCGGGTTCGATGCCTGGTGGGTCAAATATTTGTCTGAAAAAAAAAAGCATGTTTTTTCTAGAGTCTTGGGTGTTTAATATAATTTACCTAAGTATGCATTTAAGTATGTTTATCCGTTGCCTAGACGCATAACACAAGCTTTGCTTACTTTGATACAGGTCAATTGGTGTCAAGTATTCAGTGATATATAAAAGGGGTGGTGGCTTCCTCTATTTGTAACCCCCGAGGCAAAAAGAAGTTGATGCCCCCGATGCAAGAAAAAGTTTGACCGCTACACTCGTATGTGTGTCAGTGTCTATCTGTGGTACCGTAACTCTTAAACGGGTAAACCGATTTAAATGCGGTTTTTTTATTTGAAATAAGGTTTTCTGGCGATGGTTCTTATATCAAAATCAAAATCAAAAAGCCTTTATTGCTGAGAAGGGATTATTTACAATATTTGCTTTAATAAGTTAGTCACTTTCAGCGTGCCCTTGTGACACAAAGGCCTCCTCCAGTTCTTTCCAATTGTTTCTCTGTCTTGCTAATCTTGCCCATAAACGGTCCTGCAACTTTTTTCAGGTCATCTGCCCATCTTTTTCTTTGACGGCCTCTTTTTCTTTTTGCATTATAAAGTGGAGTCCAGTCTGTAATCAATGTCGACCATTTTTCTCCCTTATCTCGCATCATATGACCGGTCCATTTCCACTTCAGCGTCCTTGTCGTTTTTTTGACATCCTCAACCCTGGTTATCTTCCTTATATCAATTGCTCGCTTCCTGTGCCGCAGGTTGTTACCTAGCATGCTTCTCTCCATTCCTCTCTGACAGCTCACTAGTTTTTGGAATGATTTTTGCGTGCAAGCAAATCTGACAGCCGTAAGTTATAATTGGTAGAATACATGTATGTAAAGCTTCCTTTTGATCCCCAAACTGTACCGTTTGCCCTTTATTACATCCTTCAGTGACCAGAATCTTTTCCAAGCGTTTGTTATTCTTTTTTTCTTTTCTGATTCCATTTGATCACTGAAAGATACAATCTGACCAGATACACGTAGGAATCGACATATTCAATGTGTATATTATCTACCGCTGTGGTGACCTTGGCTCGGTTGGACATCGCCTTGGTTTTGTTTTATTCAGGGTAAGCCCAGCCTCTTTACTCTTTGTTGCCAGCTCTTGCAGCATCAGTTGTTATATATTGGTTCATATATATTATTTCATCAAAATCGGTTTAGCCGTTTTTGAGATATTTGAACTATGAAGTGACAAAGTCGGGGGTTTTCCAACTTTTCACTACTGATTTTGATGACTATAAAGACGAAGAAGATGTCTAATAAGAAGAAGACTGTGTAAGTGTGTTATTCTTTTAAAGCCTGTGTTATTGTGAACTCGTTAAAGCTCAACTCATGCTGTAACAGCAGTGTAAACTAAAAAGCGGAAATATCCTGTGACTTGGGTTTCCTAGATCTAAGACAAAAGCTACTTATTCCAAGTACAAGTACAAAATCTGTGGTTCGACCACAGTGAAACTTAAAACAGTTTTAGAATAACTGCAGTATCGGTGGATGTGACAACTCTATCTTCTTATGTAGGGTGAATATCGAAATAAATGTAATATAATAAAATTGCAATTAAATATAAAAAAATATGTCTAACGTGAGGAAATGTAAAAGAGACAGGAAATATTCAATCAAAAATCAAAAAAAAAAAATCAAAAATCAAATCATTTATTCAGTTAAATAGGCCGCAATGGGCACTTTTACACGTCATTTTTTAAAACTACCACGCTTTCGGAAAGACCATCATTGCCAAGAAGAATGCGCCGCAAGAAACTTGGCAGAAAGTCATTTTTTCAACATAAAATAATTACAAATAAAATACTTAAAAAACAGTATACAATGAAATAAAAGAAATACAAAATAATAATAATAATAATACAGGGATGTATGGGGTCCCTTAGTTACAAAACTAAACTCTAACTATAATCTACGTTCAGTGGAAGTGTAGACTGCTTCCACCGTCATAAATTAAAAATAATAATAATTATAATAATAATAATTTAATTCTGAAATTTACATTTCAGGTCAAGTAACCATTAAACTTTGGATTCCGAAGGCAAGCTCACGTCTGCCGCCCCCAAAGTTAGCTCACACGAACTCATGTCATGCTCTGAAAGCAGAGCGGTACGAGTGCATGGTATTGCTTCCGTTCCATAAGCTCTATGGGATCGTCTTGGGAGCTTCGACGTCGCGGGCCTGTGACTAGAAATTAAACTAAAAATATACACGTTTAAAATCCATAAGCTTAACAATATACAGCCTTAAATATAGCAAGGGGATGTATAAAGTCCCTGAGTTAATAATAAAATTACTATATAGCAAGGGGATGTAGAAAGTCCCTGAGTTAACAATAAATAAAATTCCTAATCTAAATAATTCAGAGATGTATATAGTCTCTGAATGTCAAGTAACTAATTTAATTAACCAAATTATACAATCTTCAGAGGTGTAAAAAGCCTCCAATGTCAAAAACTTAAAATAATTATTAAAATAAAGAAATGGAGATGTATAAGGTCTCCAAATGTCAAACCAATAAATATTTTTAAATTAAATTCTGCAACGTGGACAACGGCAACAGAACCAGAAACTAGACACGAAATGCGCCGGGACACTGCCAAGTCACACTTCACAACACTTATTATACAACCGACATAAAAAAAACACACACATACACAAACACGAATACATCACATCACACATCAACATCCTAATTTTCATCGGCTTTCAGTTTAGGCCATGTCGCATCAATCACATAAGTACTCCTCAACTTTATAGTAAGCTTTCTTCAAAAAGTGCACTCTTTATGTATTCTTTAAAAGAGTTGTGTGGCAATTTCCATGCTTCTACAGGAACTTTATTGTAAAATCTCACCACAGTTTCACAAAAAAGATTTGCTACTTCCGTAAACGAATTTTGGAACGGCAAGCTTGTGCTTATTACGAGTATTGATTATTCATGTACGTCTGACACTTTTTTAAAGGACTCGATATTCTTGTGTGTATACAATATCACATCATGTATATACTGTGAAAGCTACTGTGATGCAATGTTGAATGAAACAAATAACTCAATTTCGCTACATTTTTTTTTCAAATTAATTGCGAATTTATTATGGTACTTACATTATATCATCATTAACCCGATGTGGGAAGGTAAATTTGTCTCAATATCCGTTTTTTTCTTTTTCTTTGTTAACTAAAATGTCACAAATATTATAAAAAATGTAATGATTTATATAAAATAATTGTACTAATTTTCACTTTGCAAACGAAAAGCATAATTTCAATCTGCATACGTGTCCAACCGGTATAAGAACAAAATGCATACCAACAACCAATGTCAAACGTTAGTATGCATTTCTTTCATTACCTATAAAAAATTATCCCACTAATATATATTATAGCAAAAGTTGTCATGCTACATGAGTATTATTAAATTTTAACGTTATACTTATCAAAAGTTATGCACTTAGTTGTTATGCTAAACGTTAAATTATGAAATTTATGAATTACTCAGCCGGAACATTGTTAAAAAAAATACTGTTTCTATGGTCTGTGGATTCAACGGCATCCCCCGCCAAGCCAACCTCCTACTTTGGACTAAGGGAAGTTAACGCAAGCAATCAGATTTTCCCTTTAAACGTTGCCTTACTGTTCAAAGAACTGTGTAAGTTGAAGCTGACAAGCACGTACGCCGCTGTTCACACTTCCGATGGCAATCAGGCGCTCTCACCGTCGCCTTGAACCTAAGTATTAATCTTCAACTCACACGACAACGTGTTCAATACAATTGAAGACATTATTTTGCCACGTATGGTGATACTTGATTTGATTTAAATGGTATGAAAAGCATTTAAAAACCTATTAAGACACACACGCACTTCCACTTTACTTACATCACTCAGGACTGCGGTAACTAAATATGTTATAAAAAATATAATATCACTATGTTTTTCTCTATTCGTTATAAAGCAAATGCGTTTGTAATGCTTTATTTTACCGCTATTTTACGGCTCACTTAAAATTATGTATACTTAAAATTAGTATACTTACATTATGTATACTTAAAATTATCTGTACTTATTGCACATAAAAATAAAAATACAAATACACAGAGAGGAGAACAAAGGCGAGCTTATTCCTAAAAAGGGATCTCTTCCAGCAAACCTAGTTAGGAGAAAACATAACAATTATAATGTTATAGCTAGCTTCCGCTGGGACTGACGCCCGTTGCTGGAACATACGAGTAGTCTGTCTATTTATTGCTTGTCGTCATTCTTTATTATTTTACAGCTCTTATTTTTCTGTTTTCTTCTATTTAATCAGAAAAAAAAATATTAAACAAAAACACTAAGTATTTACTTAGTGTAAGAAAATACTTAGTGTTTCTTGTTCAATAAATGTCTTTTTCAAGTTGTTTTATATATAATAGACGAAAAAGGCTGGATTATTCAAGTATTCCATCAAACAATCGATATTACAGCATCTTATTCATACAATAAAATACAATACTATTTCTATTTATTGTACACCAGAAATTGTAAGCGATATAAAAAACAGGTACTTAGAGAAAATACCAAAGTTTTATCAATTTAAAAAGTTTATTACACAATTTGGTTTCAACCTTTTAAATGTTATAGAAAATTAATTTTAGAGCAAATAATTGTTACCGTAAGTGATTTTATACAATTTTAATTTAACTTCTTTTGTATACGGAAAAAAGGCAGACCATGTTTTATTCCCTGCTAACCCACTACGTATTCACCAGTAGAATAACAAACGCTCTTTCCACAGTTGATAGAATATGCTAGAAGTTTATTGACCCAATAAAGGGGTGTCAAAAGGGTCTCTAACTATGCCGAAGTTATCCATGGCAGCACGCGGCGAAAAAGTTGTTTCGCAAAATGTAGAAAAGTTGTGGCATTAACAAGATCCGAAGTAAAAAGTACGGGTATTTCGATGCTTCGGAATATGTTTGAGTATTTCTAGGCTTTGTAAGCAAGGAACAATTATAATGGTACGTTTCGGTTGCCATGTAAGTGTTCTGTATTTTTTTAGGATTCCGTTGGACATAACATTGCTCGTTTGCTTGTACATGTCTCTCACAGGGCTGTATCTCAAGATCCGTAATAATTGATACCTAGAGAGCTGAAATTTATGCATCATGTGTCTATTGCTGCTGCAACATAATACAAATTATATTAAATTAAAAATTAAGGGTATCTCATAGTCAAAATACCACAAACGGGACTAATCACGCTAAAACACACGAGTAATATTTACCTCGACGTTTCAACCACATTACAGTGGCCGTGGTCACGAGTAGACTGAAGTGTAGGGTGTCAAGTCTGCCTAGCAGCGCGAGTCCTTCGAACTACCCGCATTTGATCACAAAAAGTACCGGCACTCGTATCTCGAAGTACCCACACTTGATCATTTTTATTTGTCACCCCAAGGGTGTCTCAACCAACCAATATAAAACTCCCCATCGCGTAACCTCCTCGTGTGCTCAAGAGCTGCTGTTCCGTTCTGGATCCGACCAGGGGAAGAGAAGTGCTTGAGCTCGCGCACTCTGGGCATCTGTCAAAGACTTTCTGGCCAATGAGGGTTTTTCGACAGGCAAAATATCGCTAGATGGCGTTAGTAACGTGAGATCCGTTTGACGTTTCAGTCTTCGGGTACTGCCTTTTCGCAACGTAACGTTTGTCAACCTGTTTCATTTCGCAACTTTTCATTTCAAACTCTAAAACTGTGATTATTCCAGGATTTATTTTAGGGCCATCGTGTAGAACCTTTTAGGATAGTTTAGTTTTATAAAAATCCTGAAATTTACAATTTCAGAAATATTAAATAGTTGCGAAATTAAAAGTTGCGAAATGAAACAGGTTGCCAAACGTTTTTCGCCGAAACATTAGTAAAACTTCGGTCTTGCTTACGATTGACAAAATAAGACCATCACTGGGAACCATCAGTGGTGTAGCGGTATAGCACGCGGTACGGAATACCGAGGACCTGGGTTCAATTCCCAGTGATGGTCTTATTTTTCTGGTTTTTCTGTGCATCTATATTTCAGTTTGTATTTTCAATTGAGGTTTTACGGGATGACCGTAAAAGTAAAAATTTGGAATTGAAATAAAAAATACAAAAAGATTCCAAAAAACCAATCTTAACTTTACTTCACTTAATGTAATTTTTAAGTGAGGGAGAGGGATATTTATTATTTTTTTAATTTCATTTGTGATTTTATTTTATCGTATTTGTAATCGTGTCGTAATTTTATGTGTAGTTCTCAATGAATTTATATAACAACTCTAACATTACACGTATAGCAAGGTCTTATAGATGCTATCGCAGTTTGTCTGAGCTGGTGCATCGCATCAGAACGCGTGGCACGCGTCGCACGGCGCCGGACGCGGCTGTGCCAATACGTTGCCGGTCGCAAAACATTTACGCTATTTTAATAAGGATTAAGGTGACTAAGGCTGCTAAGAAACAGAGAACCTTTTGGGCCTGTTGGGCAGTTTATTTCGACAGAAAAATAAACATTTTCCTTAACCACTGTCCTCAAATCATATTTGAAATTTGAAAAATCTGAGAATAACATTACTTATAACATATTTGAGTCAAAAAAATATGCCAATTAAATTATGACTAATGGTTACCCACCTCACTTCGCCTACTTATTTAAAGCCAAGTGCCGAGCTTAGACTTGCAAGAAAAATCGTGCAAGTTGCATTATATTGCGGGGCCGTAAAGCCAACGAGTTTGTCGTGGTCTATCGGGCGCCGCAATGTAATGCAACTTGCACGATTTTTCTTGGAAGTTTAAACTCGGCTTAAGCTTTACATTGTTTTTTCTACATTAATATTAAGTAAAACGCAATTAGTCACATAATTATCAATATTTTTAATTGTCTTACAATTTGATAAAATACAAAACTATGTATAAAAATAAAAATATTTTTTTTTTAAACTTCTTAACATTATTCGTAATTTACGAAACTATAGGGTAATAAATGGCTAACATTTAATAGGAAAAACAGTTTTTTTTTATATAATAAACAATGTACCTACTATTCTATACAAAAATAATGTTAATTTTTATTTATCTTATGTGTTTATTTATTGTATTATTTACAAAAGTTAAATATATGTATGTATTTGCAAGTGAATGATAAAAAATACAATAAATAAAGATACATAAATGTCAGGTTATATAATTACTACCTCAATGATTGATCATATTACAATATCTCTAGTATAACAATTATAGTAGTCATATTTTTAAATGTTTAATGTATTGTGTTTTATTGTTTTTGTTATAAATAAATATATTACTCTATCAAATAAAAACAATTATAGTTATTTAATGTATTTCATCATGTCAGCCGAAAGACGTCCACTGCTGGACATAGCGTAGGCCTCCCCCAAATTAAATTTAATGTACAAACTTACATTATTTAATTTTCATTTACATTCCCGCTAAAATAAGAAACAACTATGTTTAATTGCACTTGTCTTACTTTAAAAAAACGTAAATTATTAAGCAGATAAAAACCTATAGGTAGGTCTACAGAAAACATTTTGGAATTTTTCGAAATGTTGTAAAGGCAAAAAATATTTATTGAAAAAAGCTTTAAATTATATTTAATACTTTCAAGAAACCTTAATAACGAAACTAAGAAAAATAGTGACAACAGTAAGTTTAAATCATATTCAGCCTGAAAATAATAATAGACATAATACATAATGGTTATTAACATAACGCAACTTTCTCAGAAATTATCAACTAACAGGATTGTTTTAGAATGAATCTAACCTCAACCAATTTGCTGATTACACGAGAATTATGTCAAATGACCAATACCTATGTATTTCTTGCATAATTATTTTTAAACTTTTTTCATTTTGACACATTTTCTATAAAACATTATCTATTCTAAACAACGACCAGTGCCTAGCACACCAACTAAGCCTAATTCACGAAAAAATATGCTTGAACTTACAATCTTGGAAACTTAAATCGATTACAAATGTAATCGATTACAAATAATTCGTTCCTATCGTGAAATATCTGAACATACATTACAATAATAAATATGGTAAATACTGTATATACTACTGAAAAATTTAATGTCGATTCTTTTTTTTTATTCGACTAGATGGAAAACGAGCAAGTGGTTCTCCTGATGGTAAGAAATCACCACCGCATATAGACACCTGCAACACCAGGGGGATTGCAGATGCGTTGCCAACCTAGAGGCCTAAGATGGGATAGCTCAAGTGCCAGTAATTTCACCGGCTGCCTTACTCTCCACGCCGAAACACAACAGTGCAAGCACTGCTGCTTCACGGCAGGATTAGCGAGCAAGATCGTGGTAGCAATCCGGATCAACCTTTACTAGGTTCTACGACCTGTAAAGTCAAACCATGAGTTTAAAGACTGAAGTTTATCACACTGAGACGTACTGATCATATTGAGAAGTAAGTCTCCACCACTCCACAGTATAAAAAAGGACCCGTATTCCGTCTCGGCAGCGTCCTTGATATAATTACCTACGCCAGCTCGGTACACAAACGCGCGATAGGGCTGCCTACTATACTAGAGAGAGAGAGAGAGAGAGAGAGAGAGAGAGACATTAATTTACACATATTCAATACACAGAAAAAACAACTAGGAAGAAATAATAATTAAAAAACAAAACCATCGAATAGCATAAATTGGGGCCACTCAGCATAATGTTGCGGCAAGCCACAACGCTGTAATTTCAGTGGGACCCATTAAAACTAAACACATAAAGTATTTGATTTGATAATGTAACATGAAATTTAAAGTGGGGAAAGGATTAGAAGAAATTTAAAGATGAACTAAGTAGTGTTTAACAAAAATGCATTGTGTGTTATTTTAATAAACCACAAAACGTATTATGTTTTAAACGGTTTTATTTGGCTTCATCACTACGTATATTCGTTACCTACAAATTAGCTACGAAAAAGTATTTGCGCCTCTTCTGGGATGTGTTAAAAGATTTTTTGTTGAATTTAAGAGCATAAAAAATTCGCACTGATAAATAACTTCAATAGATACGTTTTTATTATATTGTATTAGAATTATTTAAACATCTGTACACAAAACAATACTGTTTATATCGTTGTGAGTCCGTAAGTTACCGCGGAGCACTCGCGACTGATGGTTGCTGAGGTATGCTGAGAATTCGTGGTGCGTAGGTATAACTGCGTTCCGGCCATTTGTATGAAGACGGTGTACTGCTTCTTTTTTGTACTGTGACGACTCTATATTTGTTATTAGTCTCTCGATGTAAACTTTTTGTACGCTGTCTTTATGAGTACTGAGGCTGACTGCAGTAGCATGACGAATGCGAACGTTTCCGAGATAATACGATAGGAGAGAGGATTATTCGCTACATCTGTGCATTTACTATGAGTACTGACTTTTTTATTTTCAGTGTAAACTGCAAAATCATTACACACACACACACACACACACATCACGCCTGTATTCCCAAATGGGGTAGGCAGAGCACACGAAACGTGCAATTTTAGGTTTTAAGTTTGACAAAAACGGTACAATAGTGACAGGTTGCTAGCCTGTCGCCTACGGTATACCTTAACCTATATCCTCAGTTGCCTCTTACGACATCCACGGAAGAAATGGAGAGGTCATCAAATAATGATTAAAATACCACAAACGGGCCTTATCACGCTAAACACACGAGTAATATTTACCTCGACGTTTCGACCACGTTACAGTGGCCGTGTTCACGAGTAGACAGTCAGGTTATGCCAGTAGTAAGGGGGTAGGGCGAAGGGGGGGTGTAGTCAGGGGAGGTCAGAGTAGGCAGTCTACTCGTGACCACGGCCACTGTAACGTGGTCGTAACGTCGAGGTAAATATTGCTCGTGTGTTTAACGTGATAAGTCTCGTTTGTGGTGTTTTCATTATGAGTGAAAATCGCGAAAGTTAAACATTATAATCATCAAATGATTAAAAACATTTATATAATCTTATACACAAACCATTGGTAACAGACCCTCTCGAATCTCATGTTGAGATAGTAAGTAGGTACTTGGGGCGTAGTTTCCAGTGTAAATTGGGAACTTCACACTCACACCATTCAACTATTTCGCAGGTTATTTAAGGTTAACTTACGATTTTCATTTTTAAAAGCTTTTTATTAACTTGCATGTTTCTTTAATGTAATGTGCGGGTCAAATCTTGCAAGTTAAATTTGACCCACTTCTAGTAATCGGATTGTCTTGAAATTAGGCATAATATACAATTTGCGTGACAACACAATTATCTGGTAGTGACATCCTGGTAGTCCAGCGAAGATCGTCTCCGACTTGAAATTTGGTATGCAAATGTAGTTTGAGTGACAATGCAAGTACAGCCAGCAAAAAAAGCTTGTATTAATGATGTAATTTTTACCAAAAACTTATTCCGGAAAGCTCACGGTATGTTTTAAATGTATTCGCACCTAAATTCCAAAAAAATCAAATGTGCAAGCCCGGGATCGATACCACGAACCTTTGCTTGAGAGGCTAGAGGTTAAGCTTCTGTACCGCGGCATTTTTTATCTACCGTAACTTTTTGTATTAAAATCGTTTATGAAACATCCAAATAATTTAATCATTTTCAACATGAAACTACCAAGAGACATTAATTTAATAATTTCTTTGATTCTTTCTTTGAAAGTTATACAAAGTTTAGTAGTTTATTATATTGACTAGAAACATGTCAACGTAGTCTATGGACTAAAGGCCACGTTATCAATGCCGTTTTGATGTGGAGGCTCGGAGTCTGAGGGGGGTTCGGGGTTTTGACGGCTGGCTGCCATTCTGGAGTGGGGGTGAACAGCTCCCAGCCACGCTGCAAAAAGTAAGTAAACAATTTAGTCATAAAATAAAGTCACATATGCTTAGGAGCAAGTATCAATTTAAATACTGATGATTTCATATCTATACGTAGATGATATGAGAGATATCGTATTGAACGGGGGGTACTGATTCACATCGAAAAGATAGTCGGGTATTCACGTCAAAAAGACTAAGCTAAGATAGGCTGAGTGTATGCAGGCCACTTCCAACCGCAGCAACTGTAGATCCATGGAGAGGACTATGTCTTAAAGTGGACATCCTACGGCTGATATGATGTTGATGCGATGCAGGCTTCTTGAAAATAATGGATGATACTTTAGAATAGAATTATCAAAACTATCGCCAAGTAGAACCTGCAACTGAAAAGACCCCGAAGGAGACCCAAGAAGCAGTGAAAAAGGTTTCTTATGGAGACCAAGACACAAAGCGAAATAGAATCGATAAGGAGGTTAAAGACCAAGAAGGCGCTAGCGCTGCTAGAATGAATAAACATATAAATAATACTCACGTATCCGTTGAAGAAGGCCCAACCAATGCCAACCGGGAATAGAATGAGTGTGGACAGGCCCACCGCCCATCCCAGCAGGTCCGCAAACAGCGGGAACACGTAGTCTTCATAGGCTGGGTTCGTCCAGTCAGACAGAACGAACACAAGGATACCCTGGGAAAAAAATGGGTTAGTTGATTTGGGGAACATGAATAACGACTGATAAATGATTTCTGATAGTGAACCTTTTTAACGCATAGTATATTTATTGGCCAAATAAAAAAAATACTATTGATTTATTCTAGATTAGAGTTTACCCAACGACTTCGCACGCCTAATCCGTGGATTCAGCAGTTGAACAAATTCCTGGTTTTTACTGAAGTCCCATAGGAATTTCCAAAATGTATATCGTGGTCTTCATTTGTACTAAGAACAACTGCGCTAAACTTCATGACCCTAAACCCAGTGATTGAAATGTCACAATTTTATCCCTATCCTGTAGGAATATTGGTGTCAAAAGCCTATGTTATTCCAGACATCTAGCTATCTAGCATACCTGGTCTAATCTCATCCAAATCTGTCCAGCCGTTTTAGCATGAAGAAGTAAGAGTAACAAACATAGACACACACACACACACACACACACGCATACTCACAAACTTTCGCACTTATAATATTAGTACAAAGGATAATAACGTAACTCTTCTAGCGACTTAGTCTAAGTCACCTAGACCTCTCGGCAGAATGGGCGTAGTTGTTGAGAATCAGTAGTGAACCTTCATGATGACTTTCTTGTGAAAATGTGTGGTGGTTTCGACTTGAGTTCAACACCACTGTACTGAAGTCCGAAGTTAGTAGTTGGCAATAGAGAATGCAGCTGCCCACTCTTATTATTAACCTCTTAGTCGTCTTTTACAGGACCATTGGGAACAGTAGCAGCTTTAGGGTAGGGCGCGGGGGGCGACGCCTAGGGCGCCGGACTTAGAGGGGCGCTTTTAAGCCCGGCACCCTGGGCGGAGCCCAACCTACTTTGTAGAAAATTCCCAAAAGTTGGGGGCGCCGTGGAAATCTCGCCCAGGGCGCTGGAAGTGCTAAAACCGGCACTGATCGGGAAGAGATACCTGTCTCTATTCAAGAACCAGGCACGGCATGGAATTAAGTGTAATAATATGACACCATAAAACAATAAGTTGAAGATCGCTGTTCTTGTAAGAAAACATTTAATTTTAGACCTAAAACCCAGATTATTTTTAATAAACTGCTAAATTCGATTATTAGTTATAACTTATAAAAAATAATAATTTAAAACATCAAAAACCCGACTGCAAAAGTGAACTGAAAAGATCTAAACCAGACAAAAAAATTAGAAATATCAAAAGCTAACATAATTTGATGAAAGAAATCGAAACTAGACCAAACAAAAAAGATTTACTTAAAACATGTCCATGGTATTCCTTCAAAATATAATGCAATGATATGAAATGCAGGCGGAGGCATGCATTTTATCACTCAATATCATGCCGTCTGCATTTCATATCATTGCATTATATTTTGAAGGAATACCATGGACATGTTTTAAGTAAATCTTTTTTGTTTGGTCTAGTTTCGATTTCTTTCATCAAATTATGTTAGCTTTTGATATTTCTAATTTTTTTGTCTTGTTTAGATCTTTTCAGTTCACTTTTGCAGTAGGGTTTTTGATTTTTAAATTATTATTTTTATTTAGGTCTTTTCAGTTAAATTATTTACTAGTTTTTTAAACAGTTTCCTTTAAAATTTAAAAGCACGGATTCATTAAAAATTATCAACGTCTCGATATTCAACTAACGAAATAAATGCGTTCGTTTATAGCGGTCAAACTTATAACACCCCTCTCTTTACGTCGGGGGTCAACAAAAAAGACAAAGATAGACTTACGAAGCTTCCGATGGGACAAATGACCATCCACACCGCCTTCCAGTAATAACGTTTCACAATGTTCATCTTCATGCTCATGCTGTCCAAGTCTTTGAAGGCCCGCTCGATGCCGTAACTCCACGCTACGGATATACACTGAAAACAATTCAATTGATGTCAGTGCTAGTTTATTCTGACAAATTTAGTTCTATTAAGAACTGGACCATTTTAAAGGTGTATTTTTTACAATAGAAAAGATTGCGTTACCACTGGAAATAAAACTAAATATGTTACTGTGTACGCTTTCTACTAATTCATTTGAAGTGCCTCTACATGAGCCGACAGTGGTGAGCCTAGTCATCTCCATACATCCTGAGTGCATAGGTAAAGCATTACAGAGTTCCCCGGCAACAAACCCCAGTTAAACTGGGAAGATGGTTCAACAAAGAGGAAGATGAGGTACTCACATAAGAAAGAAAGAAAGGGAGATTTATTTTGGCTCCATAAGTACCACCACCTTACAATAATAAAATAGATAAAACTAAAACTAGCAACACACACATGAGTTTAAAACTCCCTGACAAATAAACTACTGAAACCAATAGTGACTTGGAGATTGTTCGTTGGTATATCTGTCTTTGATGAGCCTTACCTCAGCCATTCCGATGAGCAGGATAGCCCAAGAGGCCGTGTTCCAGTCGAGCAGAGTAAACAGGTACACCCCACCACTGAAGCACATAGGAATACCCAGAATGAAACACGACGTGCAAGTGAATGCCGTCACCTGAAAGAGTACAATTTAAATTAGCTAAATATGAACTCATTTAATTGATACAGCTCAACGCACGATTACTTGGAATTTACAGCCTTATTGTGGTGGTTGTAGCCCATTATGAAGATCGCTTGAAACGAAGATAATTCCTAACGTTTTACGGCGAGTGCTTGTCTTGTGCTATCATGTCATTAAAAAGGGAAAGAAATCTGTTCTATGATTTAGCAAAATAAATGAATGAATGAGCATTGCCTAATTAGGTCTCGTCAATTACAACTTAAAACAAACATACTACTGTTGAGCAAAATCCTCCTCTTTTGTCCAACACCTTGTCTCTATTAATAGCTTGCTCCCACCAATGTAATTAGTATGATTTTGGATAAGTCGCCCCCGCCATATAAATTTCAATCCGCCTATACTGCGGTGGCCATTCCACACCACCCAATGGGTAGTGATTTGGGTCTATCATTACAGGGCATACGGCAGATATAAGAATAAAGGGAGAGGGAGGGCGAGAAAAAATTATTAACACATATTTGATACGCACATAAAACCAAACCATTCCCATTTATATGGCAATCTTGGCACTCTCATGTGCAAGGCGGGTTTTGAAAACCTACTTACCATCCAATAATTCTTCCTCAGCTTAGGCCACTGGTCAACTATTGCTGTGTTAATTGCCTCGATGCCTGCGAATTGACTTCCCAGACCTAAGATGAATAGCATGAAGAAGAAGAGAATGGACCAAAGCTGCGAAACTGGCATCTGGAGAAGTCCTTCAGGGTACGCCACGAAGGCCAGGCCTGGACCTTGAGATGCCACATCTGTAAAAGTCAAAGTCAAAGTCAAAATATCTTTATTCAACTTAGGCCATAACAAGCACTTATGAATGTCAAAAAGAAAATCTACCACCGGTTCGGAAAAACCTCAGTTGAGAAGAAACCGGCAAGAAACTCAACGAGGTATATTTTTTTTAAAACAGATTTACAATATTATTAAATGATAATGTTATACATCACAAGTATTTGAAGGGATCGCTAATGCGGATCGGAATTATTTCCAAATATCCCTGTCCATGATATAGTCATTAACTTTATAATACGCCTTTGATATTAATTTCTTCTTGACAATAGATCTGAATTTTGTATCCGTTCCATTTATAATATTTTTTGGAATTTTATTATAAAAACGTATGCAATTTCCCAGAAACGACTTAAACGAATAAGTTCTCAATTTATATCTATTCTACGGTTGTAACTATATTTCCATCTGTTTCGTGTTTTAGCTGATTTTAGATTATTGGCAAAATCAGACTAGGGATGTCAGCTCAGCAGTAAGTCTTTGATCTTGAATAAAATCACACTTACTGATGATATCATTAACATGGTGGTTTTGGAAAACTTTATGGCCCTTTGTCTTTGTTAAAAAAATCTGCATGGGTTGAAACTTTTCATTTTGTTTTTGAATATGTTTGGCAAATTTCAAGTGGCCAATCAAGCGGTCAGCCACGTTACTGTTGTAAAGGTATAGAATAGATAATAATAAATATCTATAAAGTTTTTTTGCTGCCTTGGCCAAACAACGTACGAGCAAGTCTCGCCGAACTACAAATATGCAATCTTACTCACGTCTATTTTTCACCTATCCGAATTTAGGTATAAAAAATGAATCACGCATGTATCATGATCTCCCGCCTGATATGAAGTGTTAATAACGTTTAGACGATCCCAATATCTAGCAAATATCGCGAGTTATTGGGCGATAACCCTTGTAATGGGATTGTTGCGGTGCAATAACGGCTTATCATTGACGGGAGCAATTACAAGATAGATATGAAATATAGTCTATTATTTTTGGGAAAGTTGAGTGAGAGATGCGAATTTGAAGCTTATTCAACTTCTAGAGGAAGAGGAGTAAGAGAGGACGAGGATGACATTTTTATAAGGGACTAAAAATTACTAATGTACTTAACTGAAAATATAGAAATTACTAGTCTTTACTGGGTGCTGGCTTGCTCTGAATAATTATTAGTTCTGGCAGTTTAATTAAAAACTTGGGAAATTTCGTAAATTGACAAAGGAATAAAAAATAGATCAATCTACATAACAAATGGTATTAAAAAAAAACAAAACTATATTTATTTGTAACAAAATAACGTGATATTACTAAGTACTACTTTTAAATTAAAAATATCTTATGCTTAAAATACCTACTTAGTTACATAAATTAAAATTAATAATTATAATAATAATAAATAAACCTAAACCTAAAACAATAATAATAAGTAATTAATTATTTATTCAAAAAATATACTCGCACATTAACAAACTTTCGCATTAACAATATTAGCAGGATTACTAAAGATAAAAAAACAAAGTAAATTTTCTTATAGATAGAGGAATTGCGAGAAAATTCAACCCAATAAACTTGTTGTTTCAACTTGCAGCTCACAAACTATAACACGTCATGGTGCGTGCGAATAATTGAATTGGTCTTTGTATAAATGACACTATCTTACTATATGCCAGGCAACTATGACGCTGTGAAAACACTAGAGGGAAAAGAAACTCTCATAGCACCGCTATACAATACGTTTCATGCTCAAGTCATTAACTCTTTACCGCAGCTCTCTCCACAATCTATAGACATTCTTGCGGAAAACTAGTTGTGAAAAGGAAATATAATTGTAACTGGGGCCTAATCAAATCTTAAGTATTGTTATAATTTACCTCTACGTAAACTTCTGCAATGTTGCCGAAAAGTCGATCTAACTTTATTAATGTTTAAGTATTTGTTAAATCCCGGGTTTGATTTTAATTGCGAATGAAAATGGGGAAGTTAAACCATTATTACTCTATTTAGTGTTGAAATGAAACCTGTAGTTAACATAAACGCTAACCCCGCAATGGATAGTAATCTGTTACGAGCTTAACTGCAGAACAAAGAAAACGAAGCGGTACATGCAAGAGTTAGACATGGCTGTGATTTGAACATACCATCAACGCTGACGCCCATCTGTTGTGCCTGAAAACCGAGGACGGAGAAGATGGCGAAGCCGGCGTAGATGGACGTGAGGAAATTGGCGAAACTGACGAACACTGCGTCAAAGTGACAGTTGTTGTTGAAATTGTTGTACGAAGCTAGCGTCACTAGCGACCCACATCCGACACCGAAGGAGTAGAAGATCTGAGGAAGATAGAGGATAGTTTGAAAGATGAAAAAAATAATGAAAATACACTTATTGACAACAGTACAATACACATCAATATTATTACTAGACAACACGAAATTTCAAGTTTGGATATTCAAATTCAAATATAGCCTCAAAATGATGTTGGGCATACCTCAACTTTTAATGTGTGTGTGATTTGTGTATCAATTTTAATAATTTAAATCCTTAAAATGTCATTTGGTATTCACGAATATTAACTAGATAAGTAACGGTAAGTGAGAAGGAGTGAACTTCTTTTCTTCCGAGTGGTTTTTTGTCCTAATAGCTTTTAGTGAAGAATTTGAACAAAATGTTTTCAATTTGTGGGTTTATTCTTGTTTTACATTTTTTTCTTAAAACTTGGGAAAAACTCCATTCATCTATTCCACCAGACGTAGCATTACGATACTTTGTATTGACACACGCTATTGAAGATAAGGGAATTTATCGTTGGCAACCTGTCAAAACAGTTTGATTTTTGTCAGCAAGCAGTTAAAAAACTTGACAAAACGAATATCAAGTCAAAAGCGTCACCTGCGAAGCTGCGTCTCCCCACACCCTGGCATCCAGCAGCGTCTCCCAAGTCGGAGACAAGAAGAATGAGATTCCCTCCCCCGCGCCCTCCAGGGTCGCCCCCCGGATCAGCAGCGTCGTCATCATCACGTAGGGGAACAGCGCCGTGAAGTACACCACCTTGCCGGCTGACTGGACACCCTGAAAGAGAAAAGGTTTTAGAGTTCAGTTTTCCCTTGAAGAAGAAGAGACCTTGCAAATTACTGTGACTGAGAATAACTATTTTTAACCCCTGACGCAAAAAGAGGGGTGTTTTAAGTTTGACCGCTATGTGTGTCTGTGTGTGTGTGTGTGTGTGTCTGTCTATGGCACCGTTGCTCTAAGGGGTGGACCGATTTGAATGCGTTTTTTTCTTATTTGAAAGTTTTTCTAGCAATGGTTCTTAGACATGTTTCATCCAAATCGGTTCAACCGTTTTGGAGATATTGAACTTTGAAGTGACAAAATTGGGGGTTTTTCAACTTTTATTGGTTAGGTATATCAATGAACAGAGCTATCTGACAAAGTTAACAGAAACGAAGTAAAATCAGCGCGCATGTTTTTAAACTAACCCTTCACAGTAAATAGTTTTTAAATATTAATAACTTCTTATGTCGAAAACCTGTTAACTGTAGGTATCTTCTGTAATTATTTCAGAACTCAATTCAAGTGTACGACGTCATAATAATGTACTCAATCAGCAAGTGACGCATTAATTAATCAATTAAATCACAAGTATTCAGTTAATCTGTCTTGACAACACATGGCATGATTTTTATCGTTCGTTTAGATGCATTATTAATATTAAGACGATATCTTATCGAGCTGTCGGTAGGCCTCCAACAAGATGGAGCAACGACCTGGTTAAGATCGCGGGATCGCGTTGGATGCGGAAAGAACAAGACCGGTCTGAGTGGAGAGCCTTGGGGGAGGCCTATGTCCAGCAGTGGACGTCTTTCGGCTGACATGATGATGATGATGATGAAATTTGACGACCGGGTGGTCTAGTGGTTAGAGAACCTGACTATCAAGATATTTGTATGAATTATAGGAATGTTTGTTCTCGGGTCTTGGGTGTTTAATATGTAATAATTTATCTATATAAGTATGTTTATCCGTTGTTTAGTATCCATAGTAAAAGCTTTGCTTAGTTTGGGACTAGGTAAATTGTTGTCAAGTGTCCCATGATATATTTTTTTATATCTTATTGAAATCTATCAAGTACTAGTCTTTAATCGCGGCTTCGTAAACGTATCATTAGGCGTCGTAGCAATCGAATTTAAATTACGGGATAAACATTTATCTCAATCCCGTGGGAATTTTGGGATATAAAGTATTCTTTGGATTGCGTCGCAGGTTTGTGCTGGTTTCCTCGCCAATAATAATATAAGCATTTATAATATAAGTAGAATCAATCATGGACGGAAATGTACCGCAACTTACACGATATTTTATATTTCTTGCACCATATCAATGATACTTAAATGTGATCAACAAATATTTTAGTTTAACGATAATAAAGTAAATAACCGTATCAAAGATACGGTAAGATTACGATCTATTTCCTTGATTTTTAAGTATTTATTTCTCCACAAGAAAAGTGGTGGGTTTGAGAAGAGGCCTGTTCTATTTAATGTGACGTGCGCATGCGGAGATGATGATGATGAAGGTGTGGTCTGTCAGTCAGCAAGTGAGTGAGTCGGCACTTACTTTGATAACCACAAGGAAAGCCACGAACCAGGAAAGCGCCAAGCAGCCGACGAGGTGCCACTGGATGGAGCCCCAATTTTCCCAAGTGGCATCGCCACGGCCCAACACGCGTTCACTGTTCAATAAAATTCGTGTAAATAATTGACGTTTGCAATTAATTTTAAGTTTTTCTACCCAAGTTTAGTGTGAAATATATCACTAAAACATACAAGTAGTTAATTCAAAGCATGACAATCATAAATAAGTTCTGTACGGATAAGTAAATAAAAACAGATGAGAGACTGGAACAATCAAGGTTTAATTTGATTGTTGGCATCAATGACTCCTAAGATAATACTTGTTGACAGTGAAACCCATCTGATTAGAAAGAGTTAGATCGCAATTCAACTCAATGTCTCTACGTGTTCCTGAAAAAGGAGATCTTGACAGAGGGACAAGCGAAAAACAAAGTAAAGTGAGTGAGTGTTTGAGGAAGTAGAGTGAATGAGTGACAGATTGAGTGTAGTGTTGGAGGAGTGAGTGAAATGAAGCGACCTGATTTTAAAGATTCGTTTTCCCATTTAAAGTACAAAATCCTACAATCAAGAATAGTGAGTGAGATGCATGTTCACAGGCGAGTTGAACTAACTATTGATAATGTATAATCTTATCGCTGAATGGTGGGCATTGTCAGATTGGCATAAAGTTACGGTGTAAGGGACACGGTCTTACGATAAACGCATTACATTAAGTGCATCAATGACTCAAGAATTATAATGATAAGGACTTAATAATTGCATTAACGGATGTCAGTGTAATATTGTTAAGTTAAATTATAGTAGAACTTATGATGATCGATTGGTAAGTTATGAAGATTAACAAGTGGTTTTTATAGTTGACGAATTTAATTATAGTCAGGGGACTAGAGTATTAACAAAAAAAACAGACTGATAAGGTGTGTGTTTCAAATAATGACCTCAAACGATAAACGTGATGAAACTTGTCTATGAAAGTATTAGTAATAATCGTGTTCGGTTCTTTTGTGGATGTAAGAAGAAATTACAGTTAGTTGTACAACAACTTTTCGGGGATAAAGCCATCGCTAAGTAGGACGTTGCTGATCTTTCAAAAAGTAGTACAGTCGCCTTTTAATGGCACCTAAATATGTTAAAGCAGGATGAGAAAACCTCGGCTGCAAATGCATTCCAAAGTTTCGCATTATTATTAAATCGCGCATTGGAGGAGCAGCGTTATCCATCGAGGTTGTGTTGATGTAAATTACTTTCCTTAGCTTGATAGTTTAAATTCAAGAAAGTGGCGTCCTGATCAAATTCTTCTCCTTTATTTTGTACTCTATATTTAGGTTTGTTTGAGATTGTAGGTACAGTCAAAGAAGCTGAATCGCGTACCAGAGTGGAACCTTTGTGCTATATAAACATTCTATACAATCTTCCGAAGAAATCAGAGCGAAATTAATTATGAAAAGGTCCCACCTTGAACTAAACTGATTTAGTTTCTTCGAGAAACTACCATTAAATAAACGAACTAAAAGAATTTCCTTGCTCACCCGCGACCTAACGATAGCTTAGCTTATGCAAAATATGCGTGTTCATGCAGTTCCTCCACCTCCACACTGTAAGAACACACACAAATCACACAAACCCATCTATCACCACCACCACACTACACTGACGCGTTTCGAACTCAACCAGAGCTCATCTTCAGAGTGACACAAGACACAACCGTACACCATGCTACCAGTTGTTAGACCCAATATACCATATGAATAATTTGTCTGGATACTACTGGGTAATGTACGAGAACTGTTGTAAAGTAAAAGTTCTACGCACTTGTAATACTCCTCAGCGGCCAGAATCCTCGTGATGTTGGAGTACCACGGCACCAGGTCGTCTCCATCGAGGCAGTGTCTCCCGTCGTAAGGCTGGAAGCCACTTCGGATGCAGACGTCTCCGATGGCGACGCAGTCCCGCTCGAAGTAGGTCAGGTCCGTGGCCAAACCGGAGTTGTTGCCTAGCAGTCTGCACGCTTGGTCGTACGAGCCACTGTAGCAAGCTGGGTGGGGTGAGGGTACATAAGGCATCACAAAATAAACCTAACCAATGAGGGTTCCTTGACAAGCGAAGCACCGCTAGATGGCGTTAATATGGATAGGCCCTTTTGACTAAAGTTTGCTCGCGATAGGCTCATTTAGTTATTATTTCAACTTCAACTTTTTTGTTTTTGGCAACCGGTCGCTTAAGGTACTTGTCCCACCGCCGACGATGAGCGAGAAGCGAGCAGAGCGAGTAACTAGGAACGAGTGGGCGAGCAGTGAAAGCGAGAAGCGAGTGAGCGGCACGAGCCGGGCGGCGTTCTCGCCGGCAGTGTGAACCGCCAGCGATCAACTATTTATGTCTCTTTTACTCACACAGGATCTTATATCTTTTGTTCGTTTCTTGAGCGAGAAAATAGTCGATAGCCAATCGTTTCCTCGCCGGCGGTGAGACAACTGCCTTAGGTTAGCGACCGCTACTGCCAATGACTCCTGACAGCAGCAAAAGTGTATATTGTGTTTGACCAGTTTAAAAAAAAATAGTTTCTAAACGTGGGATGCCGTGAAGTGCGTGTTGTGTACCTAAAACAGACATACACAGACATTGAGACAATTATACAAAACGTTAAGACGGTACAAAACATTAAGACATTACAAAACATTAAGACAATACAGGTTGGATCCAAAGGAGAGACAAAAGCGAAAAAAAGTGTAAAGTTTTTTTTGTGATGTATTTAATTATTAAGGTCAGGATTTTTTTGTTAGAGGAGGCAAGAAGTAGCTATTATTTAACTTAAATGTCAAAGTTGTCAAACGGAGCTTACGGTACTACCGCCAACTAGTCTGTCACAGAAATCCTCATTTCATTTTTTTCTACTCCTCTAATGATGAACATCCAGCAATGTATGGAAACATTTTTCAACACACAATTTAAAAATCATGAAAAATATTTATAGTGTTTCAGTCAACCAAGGGTTGGTCAAATTGGGTTACCATCAAGCACACGTTGAAATTTCATAAATAATTTCAAGAGATCTCGTATAAATATGCAACTATCTATAATTTAAAGTTTAAAATTATGCTAAAAACGGCTCAAATAAAAACATCAGAATTAATTTCTGGAATAATGTAATCGCTCAAGAATTCAGTCACAAGTTTATCACGTTTATATTCAGGGCGTGGTTGAATGTAATACCTATTTATCAATAAAATGGCTGCAATTAATGATAGTTCTTGCCTTAATTAGTAGATAACATACAGATACGGACTTATAAGAAAATTATTATCTTACGAAGAAACAGAAATCAGAACTAATCTATGTCCACAAAACTTTCACGACTGATAATTTAAATGAATTCGACGCAGATGTCATAGTCATGTTTTAATAAAAAATGGAAACGACTTCAAAACCTTGAAAATAAGTTTGAAGTCGGTGCCTCAACATGAGCCAGCAGGAGTGATTGAAGCCCAATATATAGTATGTAGGTAAGGTAGACGACTTTTATAGTTCCACCCCTACTGGCTCGTGCTGAGGCACCGACTTCAAACTAGTAGAAAATATTTTCAAGGTTTTTGAAGCCGGTTCCATTTTTTATTAAAAAAAAGTAATTTAATTTTGCAATCGATACTTTTTGTGTGTTTACGCTGTAACTAAATTAAGTCTATAATTCAAGCATATTATATTTCTGTATTTTCAATTTAAATAAATATCATAACTCAAAAACACTAAAGATTCACGCATGACGCTATTAAGGACATTACGGAGGGCCTTGATTTAAATAAAATTGATTGCGTTCGCGAATTAACTTGGTCAATATTAAAAAGCTGCGCTTGCGTTGAAATATTCTGTTAATTCACTCGCCCTCCAACCGCTTGTAAAATAAAATACGTATCGCATCCACCTAAAAAAAGTACCACCGCCACTAATACGTAATAAAATAATACTTTGGGCCCCTGTTCGAGGCTTCTTCAGTGGATATTTAATTTTCACCAATACTGGAGGCAGCATGGTTATGCTTTTTAAACTATATACGATTTCATTTTCAAAACTACGCAAAACACATAACTCAGGCAATCGGGTAAAAACAAAAAAGTTTTGCATTTTAAACTTTCGTGATTCTCACTCATAGTCAAAATACCACAAACGGGACTTATCACGCTATTATTACACAAGTAACCGGGACGATGGGTATAAGCTTTCATCTTCGTGGAATCCAATAACTCGGAATGAATGTTCGGAGGGACGATCGGACGTTGTTATGTCGGTGTGATAGGGTGACTAATAAAAGTGACCAACTATGATACGACGGCACTATTAGTGATCAAGTTAGTTCGAAGAACTCGCGCTGCTAGGCAGACTTGACACCTCACACTTCAGTCTACTCGTGACCACGGCAACACGTTAACGTCGAGGCAATAGCGTGATAAATAACTAAAAAAGTTTTGATATTGATCTTACCTAAAGTATTGTATTCATTTTCACACGACCCCCAATCCAGGTTGCCTGCGATGGATACAATAGTGTAGAACAGTGTCCAAGAAACTACGATCATGTAGTAGATCGAGATGATGGTAATGACCACCAAGGTGCAGTAGCCAAGGCCGCTAAAGAAAGGCGAGATCGCGCTGAAGGCCTTCAAAGGACCCATTCCAGAGTACTGGCCGATGTACAGCTCCAGGAAGAAGATTGGGAGACCGATGAAGATCAGCATGAGGAAGAATGGGATGAGGAAGGCCCCTGGAAGGAAAAGGTGGAATTAGTAAATGTTGATACATTTACACATCATATGACACTAACACCAGTATAATGCACATTCTTGTAATAAATAGAACAACCAGCTTATTGAATTTTGATATCGTTTTATCCATTGAACATAATAATATAAGAAATATAAATGTCACACAGTCTGTAAGAAAGACCAAGAAAAAAAGAAAGAGCCAAGTTTATATTTTTGCTGCTTAGTCTACAACGACGTGCAACTGCACAAACAACTAGTATTTTTCGAGAATGTTGTGTGGAAAAGATTTCATTTTTTTAAGTATACCGTAATTTATTGAAGTATATGAAAACAAAGCAATGTGTGCGCATTAGCAACAGAGAATAATGGAAAAACGGGAAAGGAGATACACACGATATTATCTTTGTCTCTTATTATTAGTTCCGTGGGTTCATTTGAGTGCAACGTATCGCTCACCCGCACCAACCTAAAGGCTAAGTGTTGGATCATCCACGATATAGCAAAGACACGCATGAATGAACCCGAGTGCAGCCAATCAGACGCTTCGAAACTTACTTAATCTATGTCTAATGCGTCACTCACCCCCACCATTCCTGTAGGCTAAGTAGGGGAACCTCCACACGTTCCCGAGGCCGACGGCATAGCCCAGGCAAGCGAGGATGAACTCAAGCGGGCGGCCCCACGACGCGCGGGACGGCGTCGAAGACAGAGAAGTAGCTTCACTCGGTAAAGGCTTTCCACCATTTGCCGGCATCTAAGGGGAAAAATAAACATTACATTACATAATTTATTGAATCAGGCATTACTTTGTCCATATCAATGAACTAAGGGAATTTCTTTGCTCACCCGTGACCTTATATGATAGCTACGTTTATGAAAGATATGCATGTTCATGCAGTTCCTTTAACTCCACTCTGTAAGCTAACCTTCAGAGCAACACAACCGTATACCGTACTACCATACCCCATGTAGTCTAACATCTGGTAGCAAGGTGTACCTGTGTTGCTCTAAAGGTGAGCTTGGTTGAGTTCACAACGCGCCAGTGTAGTGTGGTGGTGGTTATAGATAGGTTTGTGTGATTTGTGTGTGTTCTTACAGTGTGGAGGTGGCGGAACTGCATGAACATGCATATCTTGCATAAACGTAGCTATCATAAGGTCGCGGGTGAACAAAGAAATCGTTAAAGTTCATTACATTCACATTACAAGAAAATTAACACAATATGTAACATGTAGACACATGTAGGTATAGAAGCGGCTTGGTATCAAAAATATCCAAAATAATTTGAAATGTATCTCTATGTGGATAAGACTGATAAATTTCACGTCAATCAGTTGTCAATAGCTCCGGTTGGTGTAGTTATGTGAAGCATACTAAGAAATTATGAGGAACTGGGTTCGATTTCTAGCTCGCTATATTTTTCTAGTTTTTCCGTGTGTGTGAGTCTACAATTTAGGTGACTTCATGTTAATAGAATACAATACAATACAGCACAAAAACTATTTATTGAACACCAACACAATAGTAAGCAGTACAGAAAACAAATGTAGAGATTTTCCAAGGTAAGGAATAGGCTACCTTATCGCTTCAGAGTGATCTTTTCCAGGCAACCTTTACAATAGAAGGAAGTTAGGAATACGTAAGTTTCAATTCTCATCTTTCTGATCTTCATAATAATTTAATTGTTATTATAATAACAGAATAAGTTTAATGTGTACATAAAAGATTTAGGGGCTGTTTCACCACCCATTGTTTAATTTTATTTGACGGATAAATGTGATGCCGTCTCCGTCTATTCGAACAAAACAAAGAGAGACGGCATCACATTTATCCGTCATATCAATTTAATCAATGGATGTTAAAACAGGGGGTTAAACATTAAATTTTTCGATTTTTTCGCATTCGATTCCGTTTAAATTTAAATTGTTGTTGTGCTGAATTAAGAAAATTGAGGAAAAAGTAATGGTTAATACATTTGGATGTCTGACAGGACAAGGTGTGTTAATACTTATTTATTTAAATAGGATCACCAAGTAGTTTAAAACTTATTGCCTTCAGACAAGAGAATAATCGGCTTTATTAAAATGTAAATCAATTCAGACGGCACCGGACGGCAAGTTTTCCTTCAATTCGTATCCCACCATTCAAATAATATTATGCGCAAGTTGTTCGGGGAAGAAGGAACTATCCACCTACACATACTTCTTGTTTATTACTCGAGAACAAGAACCTGTGGAGTCAAAATAACTTTTCCTTTGGTTTTGCCGTAGTCGAGTAATAAATGAAAATTGACTTTCTTGTCCTTATCTGTAAAACTTTTTTAACTCTTTTTCCGTCCTGTTATAACTTCATAAGGGGGTTCAAAAAAAGGCAAAAACAAGTTTGTTGCATGGGAGGTCCCCTAAAATATTTATTTTATTTTAATTTTATTATTTATTTTTAGTGATTATACAACTAAATATTCTATAAATGTCTCAAGCGTGCTATTGCCGTTATTAATATCGAGCAAAAAATGGCAAAAAAAACGTTTGCTGTATGGGAGCCCCCCTTAAATATTTATTTTATTTTAATTTTATTATTTATTTTTAAAGTGATTATACAACTAAATATTCTATAAATGTTTTAAACGTGCTATTGCCGTTATTAATATCGAGCAAAAAATGGCAAAAAAAAACCTTTGCTGTATGGGAGCCCCCCTTTGATATTTATTTTATTCAGTTTTTAGTATTTGTTGTTATAGCGGCCACATAATACATAATTTAAAAAATTAGCATATTAAGCAAGTTTAAAAAATACACGACACAGTTATAATAATATTTTGATAAGAATTATGTGACGGCGGCTAACTCGCTCTATTTCCATATTATTGAGATAAAACCAGTAAGTAAACGTAAGTAGTAAGGTAAACGTCGAGTGCTCGACACGCTAATGTCCAATAGACGACACCCTGCTGTCTTATCTATTGCCAATGACATAAGATTTAAGATGCCAACTATTGGGACAGAGACGAGCACTCAATACAATACAATACAATACCATAACTCTTTATTGCACACCAATACATAGCAAGCAGTACAGAAAACAGGTATATATACACAGAGACTACACTCGTACGTTTACCTTACGTAGCTAATTATTTTTTTCATAGTTTGTGCGTATTATTATCATCATTTGAGTTTCTTTCTTGTCGGTGCAGAATTGTCACTTTTCCCTTTCTCTTGCCCGGCTTTCTAATACGACTCGGTAATGACACGTTAAGAAGTATTACCACCTCTGAAATAAAAAGAGGTTTTTTAACCTTGGAAGGGTACTTAGACGCGTCATCTTTAATAATTATACTACCAGCGCTATCGGATAAACCATCATTGCAAAGAAGAATGCGCCTCAATTTGGCACAGAAAAACATTTTTATAAATATTACCTATCCTACTAATATTATAAATGCGAAAGTTTGTGAGTGAGTGAGTATGTTTGTTACTCCTTCACGCTGAAACGGCTGAACGGATTTATATGAAATTTGGTATGTTTATTCCGATATTCCCACGGGATAGGGATAAAATCTCCAAACAACAACCGCTGGGCTTAGAGTCATGAAATTTGACCATGATTGTTGTTAATGTTTCGTCAACGAAAACAACGATTTAATTTTCGAGAATTTCCACGGGAATTTTTATAATCCCGGAATTTCAATTCAGCTGCTGGATCTAATAATTTACGTGTGCGACGCCGCAGGTAAACACTAGTATTTTTTACAAATCCTACTAATATTTGAAATGTGAAAGTTTGTGAGTGAGAGTGAGTATATTTGCTTCTCCTTCACGCTGAAACGGCCAAACGAATTTAGATGAAATTTGGTATGTATATAGCTGAACATTAGGAATAAAACATAGGCTACTTTTTATTCCGCTATTCCAACGGAATAGGGATAAAATCTCCAAACAACAACCACTGGGCTTAGAGTGATGAAATTTGACATGATTGTTTTAATGTAACGTCAATGAAAAACACGACTACTTTTCGGGGATTTCCCACGGGAATTTTTCAAAATCCCGAAATTTCAATTCAGCTGCTCTATCCATATTTAAAATTCTTTATTATAAGAAGCTGCTGATAATATATTATTTTCATGTCTTTCGGTTGATATTGCAACAGCTACAAATCATGAGGTGATCATTGTCAAACTTAACTTTACTATAACTATAGAATATAGATAGACCTCACGCAAAAAACCTTTTCGTTCAGTTAACAATTTTCTCGCAAGTTACTATAAGATATTATTGTTAAAAAAAAACTTTCTGTCAAGTATCCTGCATTGCAGTCTTCTTAACAAAGATCCTTTCAGAAACCGCTGATAGACTCAAGCAAACCAATAATTAAAAACAAACAATTATCTTATACACAACTCCACGCCACTCTTGTTCGTGCACTCGGAGTCTTCTTAAACCGTATCTCGGAGTTTCTTCAGAATAAAACTTGGCGCTAATTTCTATGAACGTATGCACCTGCGCCGGCGACCTTTGCCGCGACTCCTGCACAACTTAGTTATCCTGGCTTTGCTAGTAATTGGCGCCTCTAGTTAATTAATATGCTAATGCACAGTTTGCGCCTTGAGGTGTAAGAGGAATTAATTAACCAATATAGATAGAATGCTTATACATACGAGTGGTCTAGTTCTTTGCCACGTTATGCTATGATTTTTCGGTTTTCAGCTGTCATAGGGACTTCTCATTTATCGACTTCTAATATTCATATATTAATATCGATACATTATAGTACACATATTCAGGAAGCTTAAAAGTAGAGGTAAACAACAGGTGGGCTTAAAGCTAAAGTGTGATCTCTTCGAGATAACCTTTGGATACCAACTTTTTAGGGTTCCGGAGCCAAAATGGCAAAAACGGAACCCTTATAGTTTCGCCATGTCTGTCTGTCTGTCTGTCTGTCTGTCCGTCCGCGGCTTTTGCTCAGGGACTATTAATGCTATAAAGCTGTAATTTTTCACGGATATATATGTAAAAAAAAAAAATTTAGCGTACATCCCATAGAAGTAGTGGGGGTGTGTTTTTTTTTCTCATCCAACCCTATAGTGTGTGGTATTGTTGGATAGGTATTTTAAAACCTTTAGGGGGTTGGTCAATTCAGTGATTTGTTTGCGAAATATTCAACTTTAAAGTGCAAATTTTCATTAAAATCGAGCTTCCCCCCTCTTAAATCTAAACCGGTGGGTGGAAAATTTGAAAAATTGATTCGAGATTTGAAATTTGAGTCGATAACATAACTTCTTGAAGTTGTTATTTTTTCCGTTCTAGATTTTTGTAAAAGCACTATATTTGCCTCGGCCACCAATTTCTGATTTCGTATCATTAACCAGGTCTAGGTTAGTCAGGCTATGCAAATAGATCTGACTTTTTTCTCATTGCATCACTTAATTATATCACGGATGATCCTAATCGATTGCTCGTCGATAACGCCGTAAGAAACTGATTTTTTATTGTTGAATACGATTTAACCAAATTGTTGTGATTGGCTGCAGATAGCCGTGGTATGTATATCGGATGATTTGTTTAACGATCTATTGATTTCAACTGATAATCGATTTTAATACCAGCAAACGAATTACCTATTTTACAATCGTAAAATAGAAAAAAAATTGTGCCGCTAAAAACTGTGAAAAGGAAAATATTTAGAAAAGTTGAAAGAGGTTTTCTCATCATGACACCGTTTGCAAAAAAAATCCACTGTTGTACATATTACCCTAAGGCTGCATTTCCACCAGAAATATTCGAGGATGTGTTGCGAGAAATGTGTTTGTGATGAATTAAACGAAACGCTTTTTTACGCCTCGCTCAGCACCGCTCTAGTAGAAACAGCTCGACAGAGCGAGGATAGTTAAATGAAGCGTTTCTATTGGTTCCTGACAAATACATTGCTCGCAACGCATCCTCGCACATCTCTGGTGGAATTAGAGCCTAAGAACGCCACAGTATGATTACTTTTATGCTTTGACAAATGGCTTAATTTCGTTAGTAACTACAAACGAATTAGGTAGGTAGATGTAAATAGCAAAATTCACCTACTGTTAGTTGAAGTTAAGAAGGTTGGATTTCTGTATGATAACTGGTGTGTCGCACAATCGCAACTGTTTTGCAAGTGTAGTAGCAGAATTCCAATGTAAAAGGTTAAATCAATCAATTAATAATTCTACATAGTCAAAATACCACAAACGGGACTTATCACGCTATTATTACACAAGTAATATTTACCTCGACGTCTACTCGACGTTGACGCGTCGTCGTTTGAGCCTACTCGTGACCACGGCAACTGTAACGTTGCCGAAACGTCGATGTAAATATTACTTGTGTAATAATAGCGTGATAAGTCCTGTTTGTGGTATTTTGACTATGAGTGAGAATCACGAAAGTTTAAAACGTTATAATAATTCTACAGCAAATAATGACGCACTACAAACGAAACATGCCAAACAAATCAAGCTGTAAAAGCATTGGTTAAAGAAATTTTGTAACTGTGGATTAATTTAATAAATACATAACCTAACCAACAAAATGTTGGAAGTCGGTTCATCACTTCAACTCAACTGATTCTGATAAAACATGTCTAAGAACCATCGCTAGAAATCCAACTTTCAAATAAAAAAACCTGCATTCAAATCGGACCACCGTTTAAGAGCTACACGGTGCCACAGACAGACACGCAGACATACAGACACACATAGCGGTCAAACTTATAACACCCCTCATTTTGCGTCAGGGTTAAAATGCTATAAATAAGAAAACTTAAACCTTTAATAGCTAATAATGACAGGGCACCAATCAAAACACGTATAAATATGTATATTTTTCCCCCAGTTTTCGGCTGCCAATACATTTGGTTTACCAAATTAAACTAACAGTGGATAAATAGATCAAAGATTTCTTATTCGTACCTACCTACATATGTGTAAACTTTACACTGTGTAAAGTAAGACTTGTGTAAATAAACTAAAATAAATCGTCAAAGAAGCGTGACAAGCATTGTTCTTTAATATGTGATTATTTTCATGTTTTCAAATTCACAGCGCATTGGGTCATTTATTTATGTACTTAAAAACTTTAGCAGTATCGCAACCGATACTGACTGTGAGCAAAAAAAAAACAGAGACACTATTTTGAGTTGTTTTTCTCACTTTGTTATTTGTTGACATAAAATATTACATGTGGCGACAAGGTATTGAAATATAGACAGGGTAGGCTATTTAGATAAGTCAGTATTAAATAGTAACTCTGAAACTACGAGTATAAGACAGAAAGATCTGTTGTAAGGAACTATGCCATAGATTTTAGTGGCAAAATAATAGATTAAAAAAAAACTCATACCTACTCAGTTCGGAATCAAGCCCGGTCGTATTAAAGAAAAAATACTTTTATTGCCGATTTCAGCTCTATCGGATAACAGAAAATGATCAAAAAATGGTTTGCAAATTATGAAAATAAGGAGATAAGTTAAATAAAATCAAATGTATATGGTTTTTAGAATTTTTGTAAATATGAAGCGATAGTAGAAATTTTGAGGTTGCTGGTGATCTCTAGCTCTACATTGCGGCAACACCAAATTCAGTTTATTTTGCTTTCGATCTATTGAGATATTTTTGTATTATACATCAGCATTATGTCTTAATAAATTACAAAACAAACTGCTGAGTTTTCTGGGAGCATGACATTATGTTTCTTTGCCCAAATGAGTCGGTATTTTCAATTGGAAACATGCAGACGCAAAAAACTTACTTTTAAGCCCCAGCGTACAAAAGGTTATAATAACTTTAACGCCATATCTGTCTGTCTGGTGTGGCATCGTAGCTCTAAAACGAAAAGACCGATCCCAATGTGATTCTTTACGTGAACACGAATGTCTTTGTGGTGGTTTTAGCTATATTTCATTGAAATCAGTACGGCCGTTTCTGAGATAATCAAACTTTAAAATGAAAATGTCGGGGGTTTTTCAAATTTTCTAACCAAGGTATTATGAAATGTTAAAAATACGTTTTTAATAAATTCAACAAAAAAAATCAGAAAAATGCACATTAACACTAGCAATTTCAAAATACAGAGCCAGCGAATAAAACTGTTGGCAAATCCAACCTTAATGTTATGTTTTGCCACTGTTATCTGCAACTCTTAGACGCAGTATAATTGAACAAACATTGGAATACTTGCCTCATTTATAGCGTAATCTCCACCAGCCATTTTAGAAAACAGTTGTCCGAGTCGTCGTAAGCCTGGTAACCGAACTTTGTGGGAGTCATAAGCACTTCACTGGGTCTTGGGCTCTGGCGGGACATACAGGCACGGCACTGCGCTTCGAGTGGCTGCTGAGGCCGGTCTGCACTTATCGTCGATTCGATAAAAAACCGATAAAGTGTCAGCAATAATCTATTATTGGCCAAAATGTTTCGCCTCACAATCTGACAAGCTGATAAAGAATTATAATAAATATTGAAAGCGGTAGCGATGTCTACTCGTATTGCTTAAAAGGTGATGAGGCAAACGAACTCGATATTTTAGGCAGAGTTAATTACTTTTAATTTTTCATTCAAATTTGATAATTATGAAATTAAATCGATTAAATGCGACGCTCGATAAGCGAATGTCTGATAATTCGGGCAAGTAAGTTATCTGGTGCAATTAATCATATTTTGACGTGAGATTTGCTATCGATTGATTTGTAAATTTTTAGGGAGTTTAATTCCCCTTTTCGAAGATATTTAAGTGTTTGAATGTACTGTAGTGCATTATTAACTGTTTTTAACCCCCGACGCAAAAAGAGGGTGTTATAAGTTTGACCGCTATGAGTTTTTTTTTTTTTTTCTCGGGTGAAAAAAATACGTTAACCCTTAACCACCTACGTGCGGTCTCTCAGACCTTAGCAGATTTAAAAATGATAATAATTCGATGCAATCGCGGCGCACAAACTTCTAATGACTTTGTACCTTTTCCGGGGGTCAATGAATGGCCGCCATGTGGTCGACTCGTTTGGATTTGTATACCTTTGAATTAAGTGAGCATAATACTGGCGACAACGGTCTCAGAGACCGTAGGTAGGTGGTTGCGTAATATTCATACGAGGTCTCCCAGACCGAACGCAGGTGGTTGTGTGTGTTTTATTTGTTAACATTTTTATTACAATAAAAAAATATACATTTTTATTTTTTAGTAAAACATGCTTCCTAGTAACACAGTCACAAAAGGTGGTTAAAATAAGTGGCATAATTGAATGCAAAAGACCAATTTGTCTCGAATGTTAATAAAGGAGGGTCTACGGTCCTCTAACTTTAGCAGAGCCTTGATCCACTGATTATAGCGCTAACAGACGTTTATGAATCATGTTTTTTAGCATCGGGCCTTCAAGGAGCCTTCAAGGAGGCTCTAACTTTTTATGAATAAGGCTGTAAGTAATTAGGTAACAATACAATTACAATGCAGAAATCGTGCACACCATGGTGTTAACAAGAATAAGCAGAGACCCACAAACTAGGCAGAGCGGTCAAGCTTAATTTAAAACAAAAGATTTAACCAACTAATCAGAAATTTACTTAGATACATTATACAACAACACAAGGCCGAAAATCACAAGCTACGTTAAAAGTTATGCCTTCAACAGCATCGTAGTCCAGAGTAAATAACCACTGTCACCGAATACCGAACAGTCCTTAATATTACAGAAGGCCAGTACAGAATTGTAAACCCATGCTCTCACAAAACGCCGGAATCTATTTGCAAAGTGGGATTTTACAGAAGGTAGAGGCAGCCTGTATATAATTTTGCTTAAATGAGACCTATGTAAGTCCAAGCGAAATGAGGATGTATGAGCACTGTACTTAATGGAGTAATTCTTAAAATAAATAATTTCCGTATGGTCAGAACCTGAGCCTCGGAGTTTTAACATCGTAATCAGTGCAAAGCTAAAGATTCACGTGATCAATGCTATATGATAGCTTACATACATGATCACCATTCATTGAAACGAACATAATAATTCAGGACAGTGTTGACTGTTAACCCCAAGTACTACGTAAGGTCTTGTTGAAATGGTGTGTTAATTTTATGCGAGTTGCAATACACTGACGTCGATGTTCAATCACTTACACACATACAGTCGTGCGGCCCCGTAATGAAACAAAACTTGAAGATTATCTCGCACCGTGTAGGTAAATGAAGCTTAATGCAATCTCACGTGCCGGCGCCAAGTGCGTCGCATTAAAACATTTTAATTAAAGGGCAAAGTATTGCATTAATTATTGTTGTTGCGAGCCGGAAGGAGCAGCTGCGGCTAAGATTTATACCTCGTGCCAGACGTGCTGGGCGATGGCGGCCCAGGCATGGGAGCATAGCGTTTTACCCACACCATACCCAGCGAGTGCGAAGCGTGAACGAATTTTCTCGTTTTAGTGTGGGCAAAAATACTTTCGTATGTACAGCTGTCTATTCTTTTTTACAGGTTATTCTCATTAAAGCAAGCTGGTTCAATAATTATAAAGTTTTCTTTTGTCGGTTCAGTTTTTGATAACTTAAAAATGTCGGAGCGTTTAGGGATTGAAAGCATAAAAAACAAATTAAGCAACGTCGGCCATGGTCAGTAGTTGGATGGGTGACCGCCTCCGGTTTTCTTTTTGTTTCTTTTATTGATCTCTTTTTTGTAAATTTGATTTTTACCTAAAAGCTATTGGGGATTGACAACATAAAAAATAGTCTCACGAGATATAACAACGCCCCTCTTCAGCCTCTCTTCAGCCGTAAAAAATCGTCTTCATACAACTGAACGAAGTGTTCTTTTCTTCAAGAAGGACGGTTCACTCAGTTCATTACGAAAACAAAAAAATATTTTCGCTAAAATTGATTAATCAAGTCGCGACGGTTTGCCGATAGGAACCTCATTGTCATAGATAATTATCTTGATTGTTATCGTTCATACACTAAGAAATAATACCAGGATAATAATGTTTCTTACTAAATATCGTAACATCGTCTTAACATCTTCATCATCAGCAGGAACTAAGAAATCCCCTTCAGGCTGCGTTTACACCAGAGATGTGCGAGGATGTGTTGCAAAATAGTAGATTGTTGCACCAAGCAGAAAGTTATTTATTACTGCACCGAGTGCCGATTTGGAGCCCGAGCGTCAGCGAGGGCTTTAAAAAGCACGAGGGCAATATAAATTACTTAACACAATAAAATGCTGCTTAAAAAACGGTGACGGGACGGAATACGATGCGTCACTCCGATTCCGTACCGTTACTGTTTTTTAAGCAACACGGTGTGGCCGCTCTTTAATCAGGGTTAACACACTATTGCAAAACAGCGTCCGAATATCAATGACTAGTTCTTCGTCTTCCGCATTCCTGATTCTATCAACAAAACTCCGGACATGGTCCATGGTCCTTCAAAGCCAAAAAGCGGTATCTCAAAAAAAAAATTGTTAAATTATTGTGTAGCTTAAGACGTTTTGTATCGCATGGTGTAAATAACTCTAAAATGTTTCTTTGACCATTTGGCTTAGGAGAGCAGAATAGTTACGAGTACAGTTAGTTAGGACTGCGCTTCAAAACCATAATTTGTGTTTTCAGAAACTCGTCCCAATTAAACGTTTTAGCTTGTGAGTTGGATCCACGCCCGGGACGGGGGCAGGGTTTCATTAATTTATTCATTAACCCACCTTGTATTAGGGTGTGCAGTCTGATAATGTAGTGCCTCGAGAAATAAGCGAGCGGCCGATTACTCACAATATGTCAATGTTGAAACTACGCAAGTGCGAGTGACAAGTGATTTGACATGTTTACAGAGTTCTGTAGAACAAGGAACCTTATAGTTTCGCCTGATCCGTCCGACCGCGGCTATGCTTAGAAAGCGCTAGTGCTAGAAATCTGAGATTTTCCAAGGATAGGTATTATTAATCTTTTTTATTAGCCCCCGACGCAAAAAGAGGGGTGTTATAAGTTTGACCGCTATGTGTGTCTGTGTGTATGTATCTCTGTGTGATTTTCTGTCTGTCTGTGGCACTGTAGCTCTTAAACGGGTAAGCCGATTTGAATGCGATTTTTTTTAATTTAAAGCAGGGTTTCTAGCGATGGTTCTTAGACATATTTTATCAAAATCGGTTAAGCCGTTTTTGTGATATTGAACTTTGAAGTGACAATGTCGGGGGTTTTCCAACTTTTTGTTGTGAAAAGAATCGAATTTAAAATCTCCATCAAAAGTGAGTGATATAGAAGATGCAGAGTAGATTAACAAGTGCCATTATCGACTTGAGCATACTCGTGCAAAACCGGGCGGGCGGCTAGTTTATCGTAAAAATACTATGAAATTCATATGAAGTGCAAAGTCTGTTTTCGCTAGATTCTAAATTAGTACGAAGCCGTTAATGACGGTGCTGGCTGAAAATCAGCGCTGGGGTGTTTTTAACGCTTCAGCATTATGCTGAGCCAGCGCCCGATTCACAACCGCAATGACACATACCTTTGTGTTGTTTTTTTGTACCTAATAATATTGCTGTCTTGTGTTGTGAATAAATGTATCTCTCTCTCTCTCTCTCTCTCTCTCTCTCTCTCTCTCTCTCTCTCTCTCTCTCTCTCTCTCTCTCTCTCTCTCTCTCTCTCTTTCTCTCTTTCTTTCTTTCTTTAATACGCGAGTCTGACTTGTACTTGACTATTTTTTTCCAATAGTCTATTTACAATGTCCCACTGCCGGGTTCCCTATATCCTTTTGATCTCCGCACAATGAAGGCTTTATGACTAAAGATGACGATAGTAGCATAATGTCCGTTTGACGTTATAGTCTTCCTTGTGATTGGCTCCTTTAGTTATAAGCCAATCACAAACGTAACACAAATGTCAAAATTATAAAACAGACCTCACGTTACCAGCGCCAACTAGTCTACCACAGACACTTTCATATGCGTAATGTCAGGTCGATCTCCTTAAAATAAGTCCAAAGCGTCCACAAGAAGAGAAAAAAACTCCGAAACATTCTGATTTAAAACCAGTGCGAGCCCGTGAATCACATTTTTAAATTTCGAACCGAAATACTGTTTCAACTCACAATTTTTCAAACTACAAGGCGGGCAGCACTATTTCATAGTCATAGCAAGCTCACATGTCGTCATACCTTTGCTTTGATATGTCCCCGTTGGACGCTTTTGTCTATTTCTACTGTCCAGCTTCGCGTTTGAAATTTCGTCGTCTAGGGTTTAAGCCGGACTGTCCAGCGCCATTGGTTTTATCAGATTGAGTCTGGCGTATTGATGACTAATAAAAACAGACAAATATGTATCGGGCCGAGCACAGTGAAGGATTTCGTATACGTAGGTATCCCTGAATTAAGAAAATGTTTTCCACAGCAGCATTGACAGCTATAATCTGTGCGACATTTGGGTACCTATTCATGCAGAATCCAGGTTTTTGTTCTATCGAGTTTTACTCCATTTGGTCCAGTGAAGGCCTAAAAGCCTACCTACTTACTCAGGTTGGGTTTTGTATTTCATCAACGCGCAAAGTGTCTGATCTACGCAGAATTGGGGCTCCATCGACTTTATCTCAATTGTTTATTCTTCGTAGTTATATAAATGTATATAATGCGTTTTAAATTATTATAGAATGTGATTATACCAATTTTAGGGTTCCGTACCTAAAAAAGGAAAAACGGAACCCTTATAGGATCACCTTGTTGTTCGTTTGTCTGTCCATCTGTCTGTCAAGACCTTTTCCTCGGGAACACGTGGAGGTATCAAGTTGAAATTAACAGCTAATACTTAGCCTCTTGAAGCTATAAAAAATAAAGCTTCTACATTATCGCAATCAAAAGATACGGCCATTTGAGTCTTATTGTTCATACATTTCGCAGTAATAATGTAGCGCCGCCCCGGCTCGCACCTCTGGGTTTTTCAAAATTCATGTGCGGGATTACATTTGAAATTTACCACGAGCTTTACGGTGAAGGAAAACATCGTGAAGAAACCTGTACGAACCTGCGAAGCGATTCAATGGTTTCCCAATCCGCAGTGGACCCGCGTGGGAACTATGTCCCAAGCCCTCTTGTTCTGAGAGGAGGCCTGTGCCCAGCAGTGGGACGTATATAGGCTGATGAATGTAGCGTCTGTTTAAAAGTTGAGTTTCTATGCTTTATTCTGTATATGTAGCACTGAATAGTCGTGTAGCTCAAATCTGGACTCTACAGAAAACCATCGTTGCTTTTTCGACGATATTTGGTGTCGGCACCATTAATGATACAATATACTTTTGGTTCTATTATCAGTTACGGGACCATTAGTAAACATGCATCCGCTGAGTATTTCGGATCATTATGCATTCTTTATAAGTAAATGTGTTTTCTCATGATGGCGCATATTCTATTCTATCTCTATCGCATGTACAACGGGGAGTGCTCAGAGGTTATTCGGGTAGATTCCTGCCGTATCCTTTCGCCACCGACCTACGCGACAACACTTCCACCCTCACCATTTAGATGGTTGGCGGTCCTCTACTGTGCGTTTTTCCAGAAATTTCCTGCCTCGCACAGCAAAACTCTGGAATGAACTATCGCCTGCGGTATTCCCGGACCGTTATGACCTTCAAGCTTTCAAGAAAAGAGCGTACTCCTACCTTAAAGGCCGGCAACGCACTGGTGTTGCAGGTGTCCATGGGCGACGTTAATTGCTTACGATCAGGCGATCCGTCTGCTCGTTTGTCCCCTATACAATTTAAAAAAACGCATGATTTTTTCTACGGATGTACCTACTTCAAGCAACCTAAATAAAGATTATGTATTTCTTATTATCATGTCGGTATCCTAGAATTTTAATTAAATGTGCTATTGGTTCATGCAGACAAAGCTGAGGGAAAGCCTCTTCAAAATACACAAACAAAATCATTGTCAACAAATACGAAGTCAGATTTAATAACAAAGGGGAGTCCCGAGTATCATTATATTTTGTATCTCCATTGTGACAAGCTGATATAAAAACCGCTAGAAGCAAAACATCATTTATTTGTCTTATCATTGTCTGCAGTACTTCAACGTTGAGGATCGATGGTTGCTGATATTCAGTGTTATCCCACGATAGTGTTGTACCGAGGGCGAAATTGTTTTTATCGATATTTTTGGGTTGAATTTTCAAAACAATATTTCTTGAAAATAATAACCCGTTAATCATTTATGATAAAAAAACAATGTCTAAAGACACATGATATGAATTCTTGTGATCTGAAATGAACGATTTTTAGTATTCTTTTGTATACAAAAAATCAGCAAAACCAACTATCAAATATCAACTATATTAGTTCATAAAAAAATGTATTAACCATACTGTTAGACAATACCGAACAAACAACATTATTCATTCTGAATTTTATTATGTTTATTTTTATTTTTAAGATTGATAAGTTATTTGCATGCTTTTTACTAACAAAGTGGATGTAATTGTCTGAATAAATTAATTAAATTATTATTTTGTCACGAATATTATTTTTGTTGTAAATGTATCCAATTAAAACAATCCCAACTATTCGAGAAAATATGAGTATGGCTTTATGAAACTGAACGAAACGAAGTATAGCCAGTTATTCTATCGATAATCCCAACACGAGCCCTTCCCTCAGCCCAACGGGTCGCAGTGCATGACATGGAACAACAGAAGATACTGTAGTGCAGTTCATCGTCTACCCTCATTAGCAGATAAGGATTCTCCATCGGGATTGGATTGCGCTCGTCTCGATATATTATTTTCGAAAAATAAAGCTGCAGTTTCACGCTTCTCTGTTTTTTTTTTTATCAGTTCGAGAATAATTGGCAATCTACTTTTGAAGTAACATAACGAAACTAAATACTGATGTTTTGTGTGCTTTTCAGTGATCTGCATAATGGTTTTTGACAGGGCTTAGTCTACGTACTGACAGTCACTGTTAAAACCGGCCAAGAGCGTGTCGGACAGGCCTAAGATAGGATTCCGTAGCCATTACGAAAATTTTCTAAGGATTTCGTATTGTGTACGGGATCTTCGAAGTTTAGGCATATTTTATACCTAAGGCTGCTATTTACCTACTCTAAGGGACTGTTTCCCCACCCATTTATTAATTTTAACTGACGGATAAAGTGATGCCGTCTCGGTCTATTCGAACAAAACAAACAGAGATAGCATCACATTTATCTGTCAGTTAAAACTAATCAATGGATGGTGAAACAGGGGGTTACGTAACAGGGGGGCCGTTATAGTTTTCCTTGTAAATTTTATATGTTATACTTACTGTGATCCTGATTTTTTTCGAATTTTTCCATTCAACCAACGGTTTATATTTTAGTACGCTCGAATTCAATGAAAAGTTCCACTTTAAAATTGAATATTTCGCAAAAAGATCACTCAATCGAAAAATACGGGTTTGCCATTTTGGCTACGAAACCCTAAAAACCATGTAACTTTTATTCAAAAAAATACCAGTATTTTTTTATTTATTTTTCTAATCTCAGACAGCAAAACTGAAGTAAGTTAGTATCTGAACAAACACATATTTAAGTAAATTATCTACTTTTATATTTTTGATAACAAATATTGCAAAAACAACCACTGACTCCCAACGTTAAACATAGTAGAATCGTAGTAATATCAAAGAAAATGTCATTGTCATCTTATTGTTTTAATAATGCGTATTATTTGCGACAAATTTCATAAGGTACAAAGTTCAAAGACTCCGTGAGACTGAAAATAAAACTGATTTCGTTTAACCGTTTAACCGCAAGCGCGGCGCCGAATAAACGGCTTTATGGAAACGTGTGATACAATAAAAAGTTTAGGACGTGTCTCTCAGACACCGGATAAATGTGGCCCGTTTAAATAATTAATGCCGCACGCAGAGTCGCGGGACGGGGACCGCCACAGTACCACAGACATTTGTAGGCCAAGCGCGCACTACGACTTTAATTTTAGCGACACGACTTTAGAATCGCGCTGCGCTGAAAAAGTCGACGATTTCATTCTCAACATGGATTTTATAGTCGCTTGTCTTACCTCGCTCCTTCGGAGGAGCAGAAAAAAAGTATTATTAATATTGGACTCATCCTTTTACAGCTGAAAGACATATCAAAGGTTATTTTTTAACCCCTGACGCAAAAAGAGGGGTGTTATAAGTTTGACCGCTATGTGTGCCTGTTTGTCTGTCTGTGGCACCGTAGCTCTTAAACGGGTGGACCTATTTGTATGCGGTTTTTTTTATTCGAAAGCTGGTTTTCTAGCGATGGTTCTTAGACATGTTTTATCAAAATCGGTTCAGCCGTTTCAAGATCATCAGCTCTTTTGTTCGCTGCGGTAGGAATCTTAGACGCATAACGGATATTTGGGACCTAAAATTTGAAACACCCATATATGCTATATAACTATGCAAGATTATGGAATTCTCGGACTGATGCTGCAGCCAGGATATCCAGAACACTAGTAGGTAAACTCTTGATAAAACCATAACGGATATATCGTGTTTGGATTCCTTTTGATCAGTATTTGATTCTGAAAAATACAATTAAAAAGTAAAAAATAATTATGCACTACCTAGCTGTTGCCCGCGACTTCATCTGCGAAGAATTCGTTTATCCCTATCCCGCGGGGACTATGCTGATTTCCCGCAAAATTAGCCTGAGTTAATTTAGTATAACTATCTACTATTTTTTTTTTATCTAATCGTCGTCGGTGTCGGGGGACCGCTAAGGTTAACTATAAAAAATTCAGCATAATGTACTTTAGTTTCCTGGTTTTCTTTCACATAGTGAAGCTGGTGGTTTTCACACGCAGATGAGACCAAGGAAAGTTGTGAAAGAGGAGAGTTGCAACATCGTCGATTTTTGGAAACCTATTAACTGCTAGCGCGCTTGGAATAGCGCACGTTTGCTAGCTCGAGACCTGTGCCCTTAGTGTAAAGGTGTGTAGCGTTAAATCTCAATTTGTATGGAAACACGAACATCGCAAACGTTTCGCAAGAGGCGCTGTTCGTATTCGCATCATCATGTCAGCCAAAAGACGTCCACTGCTGGACATAGGCCTTCCCCAAGGCTCTCCACTCAGACCGGTATTGTGCTTTTCGCATCCACCGCGATCCCGCGATCTTAACCACGTCGTCGCTCCATCTTGTTGGAGGCCTACCGACAGCTCGCATCAGAAATGATGATATCCGCAATAGAACTAAGGTTACCGACATAGCTCGAAGAATTGCGAAACTGAAGTGGCAATGGGCGGGGCACATTACTCGCAGGACTGATGGCCGATGGGGTCAAAAGGTTCTCGAATGGCGTCCGCGGACCGGGAGACGAGCTGTCGTATTCGCATACAAATTGAGATTTTAACGCAAACGCGATCGAGACGTATTTTGTAACCGAAAACTTACACTAAGGGCACTGAACTAAACCACGCGCGCTACTGCGAGCGCGCTAGCAGTTAATAAGTTCTAAAAAATCGACGTTGTCACTACTCTCCTCTGTCACAACTGTCCTCGGTCTCCCCTGATGTATTTCATGGTCTTAGCTGTTTAATAAAAATCGATTAAGTAGTTTTTGGGATATTGAACTTTGAAAATTAAATGACAATACCCGGTTTTTTTATTTAATTTTAGGTAAAATTATTCTTTGTTTCATCCTTCTTCCTACAAATATTATTATTACAAATGTGAAAGTCTGTGAAGATGTTTGGATGCTTGTTCTGAATCAAGCAATACCGGCTGAACGGATTTACATGAAACATGGCGTACAGATAAACAAAGATCTGCATCGAGACATGGGATACTTGATATCCCAGTAATGCTTTCCCGTGGGATAATATTTTAAGTAAGTTGCAGGTGGTAGGACCTTGTGCAAGGTCCGCCCGGATTGCTACCACCATCTTGCTCGCTAATCCTCCCGTGAAACAGCAGTTCTTGCACTGTTGTGTTTCGGCCTGGAGAGTAAGACACCCGGTGAAATTACTGGCACTTGAGGTATCCCATCTTAGGCCTCTAGGTTGGCAACGCATCTGCAATACCTCTGGTGTTGCAGATGTTTATGGGCGGTGTTGATCTCTTACCATCAGGAGACCCACTTGCTCGTTTGCCATCCAGTCAAATAAAAAAAAAATAAGTTTAATCAAGAATATAGGGTGCTGTTCAAGAACGGTGACGTACCTCAGCTCTCAAGATGACGTGACGTGTTAACTAACTTCGTTTGCATAGTAGGCGTTGTGCGAGGGAACGTGGCCCTCTCACATTGTTACCGTAACATTTTCTCACGCCAAACTCTAAGGCATTTTTTATTGCGTTCCCATGGTAACAAGAATCGAAATAAACTGTTAACTGTCGTTGTATATTTCCAACATTGCACGGGCATAATAACGCGGGTGGGTTAGAACTCTCCTTACCGATGAACGCTACGAAGAACTCGAATCTGAAGTCCTCAACAAGATGGCCAGCAAGATGGACGGACGATTTGGTGCGAGTGGCTGGGAAGGACTGGATGCGGAAAACTCACGACCGCACAGAATGGTCTAAAATGAAAGAGACCTTTACTCAGCATTGGGTAGATCAAAGTGGAAGAAGAAGGAGGAGAAGACAAGCATAATTAGTTATACAACTGTTCAGTTAAGACGGCATTAAGCTATTTCTAATGCATGCTTTAAACTTATTTTACAACTAGAGTTTCGCACGCGTAAACTATTCGATCTTGTAGTTACAATAGAAATTCCGGGATTTTACAAAATCCCTCTGAGAATTCCCAAAAGTTTATATCGTGATATTTTCATTAAGGTTCTGTTAAGAACAACTTCTTACAAAATGTCATGCCCAACCCAGCGGTTGAAATTCCAAGATTTTATCCCTATCCCGTGGGAACATCAGGATAAAAAGTAACCTGTGTTATTCCAGACGTCCAGCTATCTACGTACCAAATTTCATCCAAATCCGTCACGCCGTTTTAGCATGAAAGGGTAACAAACATACACACACACAAACACACACTTTCGCGTCTATAATATTAGCAGGATTGTTTTTAACACCGCCAGGCCTACTGTGGCCATTGCCACTGTGCGCTCGGTCAGAGGCTAATAGCTATTCGGGGACCGCGGAACTTACTTTATTTGGTCAATTTCTTCCCATTTGTTACCGGGCTACGGGTGGCAAAAGATTCTTTCTTGTTACTTTGATACATTGGGTGGGGGAATTAAATGATGACGATTTAGTGGTTAGCGTAGGTGGGAGATTTTTTGGTGTTATGACAAAGAGAATGTTTAAGTAAAGATTTTAACCCTCGAGGCAAAGAGAGGGGTGCTATAAGTCTGACGAATATGTCTGTATGTTTGTCTGTGGCATCGTAGCTCTCCAAAGATCATCGTCTCTCTCTCTATTTTTTTCTTATTTATTTTTTATTTTTTATTCATTGTTCTTATGTTTGCCACGAATAAATGTTTCTTTCTTTCTTTCTTTCTTTCTTTCTTTCTTTCAAAGGATGGACAAACAGAATACAACACGATAACTTTTTATTGAACACCAAAACATGGTAAGAAGTACAGAAAACTGAGCTATAAAGAGATTTTTTTTAACCCCCGACGCCAAAAAGGTGTTATAAGTATGACCGCTATATGTGTCTGTTTGTCTGTCTGTCTGTGTGTAGCTCTTAAACGGGTGGACCAATTTGAATGCGGTTTTTTTATTTGAAAGCAGGTTTTTTAGCAATGGTTCTTAGACATGTTTCAGCAAAACTTTTCGTTTCGGTTCAGCCCTTTTTGAGATATTGAACTTTGATGTGACTAAGTCGGGGATTTTTCAACTTTTTGTTTATTAAAAGGTAAGCAAAGTAATTGTTTTAGTTAATTGATATGGACCTCCGCAAAGTAACGCCTGATTCAATAAATTGGTCTTGCCCTAGCATGTTCGAAGCACTAGTGTTATGGCCCCAAGTTTATGCCTACCATCTAAAGATCCGTTTACCAAAATCGACTCAAACTAACCGAAAGGCTTAAGGGCTTCGTTTGACAAACGTACGTGCCCCAATGAGGTCCCACAAGACCCTAATAAACTTAACAAATGCGGTATCAAAGTCAGGCCCTTCCCATAACGGCATGACGACATATTCCTTGTAAGCTGGCCTGCGACATAGAAGAACCATTCCGTTTTCCCATCAGAGAGTAGTCGTTTTTCATGCTTTTTGCGGGTAGTTTGTTGGCGCTTAGACTACCCGACTTTATTAAAGGATTATCACAAATGGGGAAGTTGAGTTCTCTAACCAAAAATTCTAAAAAAATATGTTTTAAAACAGCTCCAAGAACCATTAATTTTCAATACGCCCGTAACAACCATTTAAGTTTACCCACAAATCGGACAAAATAGTAGGACAGACTTAGTAGGCTTTACATTTACAAGTAAAAGTCAATATGAAATAGTTTATTTTGAACTGAAAAACTTCAATATTTAGAGATTCAATAAATTAGTTTATTTTGCCTTAGCTATGGTAAAATCGGTCTTATAAATAGGACTTTAGCGCGAAGGACTTGCGCCAATCAGCCACCGACAGCCAAAGAGGATGACATTTCAAATCATTGTTCTCAGAGCTCACCACTAGATCGGTTTTTATTTCTTCATTCATATTTTCACTAGCTAATTCAATCTTCTTAAGATATAACTTTCACTATGTCATGTCTCTTGTAAGAACACTCGTTTAATTAATATATTATACTCTTGTTATGCTACATTCAAAACTGATACTGGTACTATGTTAGGCAATACTGAAAATAATTAATGTAGCATTTCAGTTCAGATGATGCATCGTCCATTCGGCTATGACCGCGCTAGGCTGTGAATTATTCCACGTGCTAACGTATTGCCTGTCTGGAGCTAGATTCAATTCAAGCTTGGAAATTAATGCGAATGCCTAATTTATGACTTCTTGTTGGCTAGATAGTAACCGTAACGCTGGCGTGCTGGTTATTCGATACACCGGTAAAATATAGGTCTGGTGTCAGTGGATTGGTACCGCGCTGGACCATGCTTTATACGAGAAATAAAATTCGTGTTTCAATTCATTTATTTATTTATTTAGGGAATTTCGGAAATAAAACACTGTGTGATGGTTCAGTGGCATATCTAATGTCGAACTTGCAAAGCGGAGGTCTAAGTTGCCAAGAGTCCCCTGACACAAACATGTTTTGCTTGAAAGGTGGCCCCAACCTGTTCTATTGTAACAATGTATTATTAAACTAATAAACTTTTTTCATTTTCATTTTTCATTTTCAAGAAGACTGCGAATGCAAAAAAACTTGACAGAAAACCATTTTAAAACAGAAAAAAACAAAAAAATATTATTAAATGTTCATAATCGCGGTCAAAAGGTATCCCATTGGAAATAAGTTTCATTTAACCATGAATCATCATTCAACACAAAACACCTTAGGGAAGCACTTTCATCTCGCTGGGACCGATCTTTGTCTTGCGTCTTGGGTTGGCTGAAAGCTCGTATAATAACTTCCATATTTAGAGCGACTAGCATGTGCATTCGCGGCACCCGTCACAAATGAAGCCAGCAGCGAAGCTGTTTGGCTTTGATGATGGTGCTGCCCTACCACACTCCGACTGACAGACTGACTTGACAATTTTTTCTTAGTTAATCAATTTATTAGTCTTCCAATTTTATTTGTTATTACTTTCTAATGTATCTTTATATTTATAGTTTATAGAATATGTGTAAATATTTAAAATTCAAAATTTAAAGTCAAATGATTTATTCACTAAATAGGCCGCAATGGGCACTTTTACACGTCATTTTTAGGGTTCCTGAGCCAAAATGGCAACAACGGAACCCTCATAGTTTCGCCATGTCTGTCTGTCTGTCTGTCCGTCCGCGGCTTTGCTCAGGGAGTATCAATGCTAGAAAGCTGTAATTTTGAACGGATATATAAATAAAGTATGCCGAAAAAATGGTACAATTAAGAATTCAAAATTAATTATTTTTAGGGTACCTCCTATAGACGTAAAGTGGGGTGATTTTTTTTTTCTCATCCAACCCTATAGTGTGGGGTATCGTTGGATAGGTCTTTTAAAACCATTAGAGGTTTTCTAAGACGATTTTTCGATTCAGCGATGTGTTTGTGAAATATTCAACTTTAAAGTGCAAATTTTCATAAAAATCGAGGTTCCCCGGGGGTCCCCCCCTAAAATCTAAACCCACCGGTGTAAAAATTTGTAAAAAATCAGGATGGTAGTAAGTATATCAAACTTTCAAGGAAAACTATAACGATTAAGTTTGCTTGAGAATTATTAGTAGTTTAAGAGTAAATAGCAGCCTAAGGTATAAAATATACCTAAACTATGGAAGATTCCGTATAAAATACGAAATTCTTAGAAAAATGTTACTTATTTTTTTCGTAATGGCTGCGGAACCCTGTTTTGGGCGTACCCGACACGCTTTTGGCCGGTTTTTTATATCTGAGTAAGTAAGTAAATCTTTAATTGCTAGAATACGTTTACAAAGCGTTACACGAATAAATTTTAGTATGAACCCCTACTGCATAATGTCATGTTTGCTGAAATAATAAGACGTCGTCCGATATTCCAAATTCTGCATTTTGGTCAATCTCACCTTACACCTGATCTCTACACAAAACCAAGTTTTATAACTGCAGATATTCTCTAGAATCCGGAAGCGCATTATTTGGCGGAGGTTGCGTCGGAACTTTGGTTTTAATCTTCGGTGTGCGGCGCTGGGCAGGTTCCAAGGATTTCAGCTTTGCCAGTTCAGCACTACTGTTGTCGGACCTATTCAGGTTTAATGGGGAGAGAATAAACTAGAGTAATGTTTTGACAATTACCAAAGTAAATGTAGTTGAATAAAAACCGACCAAGTGCGCAGTATGGGTCCCGTACTACTATGCGGCATATATTCAATAATAAGTATCGACTATTACTTGTCAATTAGAAAAGCCTGCTAAGCTGTAATAATTTTCATTTTTAATTCGTTCTATATACTACCTCGGTACCATTATGATTTTATTTTTGCATTTTTTCCAGTTACACTGTAGTTTGTGGAGGGGAACGGACACTTATCTTTAAAGAAAAACCCCCGACTTTGTCACTTCAAAGTTCAATATCTCAAAAACGGCTGAACCGATTTTGATGAAACATATCTAAGAACCATCGCTAGAAAACTAGGTTTCAAATAAAAAAACTACGGTACCACAGACAGACAGAAAGACACACATAGCGGTCAAATTTATAACACCCCTCTTTTTGCGTCGGGGGTTAAAAATAGTACCTTCAAGCCTAATATTTTGCAAACAGATCCCTATAGGTATCGAAAAATTAGCGTAGTAAACTTAAAATACTTTTGAAAGACATATCTAACGGTACCCCCCAATTTAGTATGTATTTCCTTAGTGACAGTCGTTTGTCCTACAATCTACAACCTGGCGTCAATCGAACCTTTTCGATATGTTCCAAAATGAGGAATAGCACCAATTTCGCTAACGCCGGGTCAGTAGGTCAGGGAGCTTTGTCTGAATGAAATGCTGCAACTATAAGAGAATGGCGCCTTTTTGCATTTCCTCAAATAAGAAAAATGTTTCACTACTCCGTAAATTGTTGAATTATATCTCTGAGGCGTTATGCTACTGAACTATACGCGTTGTTGTAATTTTAAAATTATCTTTTGCTATAGAGAATAAAGTAAAATGCGCCTTTTATTTAAGCGAATCCTGTTTTAACATGCTTGTGATTTATATTACGTGAGAAGTAGAAAAATTCTTAACGAATAGGCTGCTCAGGCGTCTTATTCACTTATAGTTATAGTAGAGTAAGACTTCGCGCCATAAGCTCAGTTTAAACACGTCCCACTGTTAAAACTTCGTTATCTTCTTTATTAGATTTCCTCATAATTCTACAGCACGAATTCATAACCTAACCCCCTAAAACCCCCGACTGTGTCACTTCAAAGTTCAATACCTCAAAAATACCTAAACCGATTTTGATGAAACATGTCTAAAAACCATTGCTAGAAAACCTGCTTTCAAATAAAAAAACCGCATTCAAATCAGTCCACCCGTTTATGTGCTACGGTGCCACAGACAGACAGACACACATAGCGGTCAAATAACACCCCTCTTTTTGCGTCGGGAGTTAAAAATCCCTTGAAGTACATAAACGACACAATCACGGCTTATTTGCAGAAAAAAGCAATTTACATTTCCGGCGTTACGATGCTCAGCCATTTGAGTAATCTCGTAATTAACTACATTTTGGAGTTGCCACAGATATCGTGACCGGATTGCTAGTTCGTTTATTGCTGAGTAGACTGAGGGAGGAAGTTTAGCGAGGGGGTAATGCTGTCCGCAGGCGCAGAGGTAGATAGCGGAACAGAGCGAGAAAGTAATACAGAACGGAGTTGTGGATATGTCTGTATATTCGCTGGGTGCGAAGTACTAGGTGGGGGTAATGAAAACTGTCATCTGTCATACTCATATGGACCTGTCATTAACAAAGCAATTTGTGTAGACTTAACTGCCTAATTTTAGTAATAGATGTTTGTCTTCTTGAATTATTGAACACAGTCCCTGTTTTGTTCTTAATTCGTCTACATCCCGGTCATGTCCAGCAGATACCAACAATTTTCCTTTTGAAACGGTTTGTGGTTGAAATTTTTATATTGAGTAATACACACAAAACCGTCAAAAAAATGACATAACAAAAATAAAACACACTATTTGAATAAATTTTACTTAGCTCATTTAATTTTAATAACCAAAAATGAATTCACAGCCCTTTATCCACCCAAATCACGGTATCGCAGTAATTTTGTGTCACAATGTCGCAATGAAATTTCAAAACGTCAGAACCTCAGATTCGACAAACTTGTGGACACTAGGTGGCGCTGATGTAGTGCACAGAGCCATTAAGCGCGAAGGGAGATAGCTGAGAGGAGCGATAAAGTAATGCGGAGCGGAATTTCGGAGTGTTTTTCCATTCGCGGCGTTTTCCCGCTTCCCCGCTCACGATCGTTTCACCCCCCCGCTTCCCCGCTCCTCGTAGCGCTGTGTAGGGTACATGTATTGGCTACTTAATTTGATTTTAATGTAATTTGAATTTTGTACCTATTTTGTTTTTTAATTCAAAACTTTGTTTTAATATAATATTTACCTAACAGTAGTTTTAAGGTATTTTTCACTTGAACCATGCCTGATCCACGTGATTGAAATAAAATAAATGATTTGATTCGATTAAATTTCAAACTTATCTGTTTAATAAAAGAAAACAATGCGAGGAAACCTACCCGACGAAGAATTTTAATGAAGTGTGTGAAGTACTTAATCCTTACTAGGCTTGCGTGGGAACTAATAGTCCAAGCCCAAATCTGAGAGGAGGCATGTGCCCTGCAGTGAGATATGGGTAGGCCCAGCTGATGATGATGATGATGTGATTCATTTTTAATACAAGCTTTTTTCTGACTGTACTTTTGTTGCCTGTACTTGCATTGTCACTCAAACTACATTTGCATTCCAAATTCCAAGTCGATGCTATTAACCGTTGAAGAGTTCCGTCCTGCGGAGACGATTCTGGCTGGACTACCAGGATGTCACTACTAGATTATATTGTCACGCGATTTACATAAGTATTCCAAATTTCAAGTAAATCTGACCACTAGAAGTTGGTCAAATTTAACAACGGTGCAAGTGAAACTAACTAGAAGCTTGTAATAAAATATACTTCGCCCCGTCATCCTGCTTGTTACAGCACTCAATGTACGCGGGGTGGAAATAAATGAGCGCCATGTTGATACTCATTCCGCGGGAGTGATAAGCGATTTAAATGAGATATCTCCGACGATACGACAATGAATCCAGCTTCCGGCCGACTCTGGAGTCGCTCGTGTTCGCTTGCTGTCGATAGCGACTGAACAATTGATTTATCACACGGCTCCAGCTAGTGTTGATATGACTCGAGACTCGACTTTACAATTTAAGACTCGTCATCATCATCATCATCAGCCAGAAGACGTCCACTGCCAAGCAAAGGCCTCCCCTTTAGAACCTCCTCCTCCTCCTTAGAAGACTCGTCATAATACTCGACTTTTCTGAGCAAGATCTATTCGGCTCCAGCTAGTGTCGGAGATGGATGACTCGAGACTCGACGTTATAGTTTCTGGGCTCAATATCATAATACTCGACTCATCTATTGTTGATCGTGTTGTGAACTTAGTGAACTTTAGAATAAACGCGTGGTTGAAATTTTACTTGAGTTCTAATAGCGTAAAGAGTCTTGCTAGATTATACTAAATACTGAGCAGCGTTATGGTTATCTATTGATATGCAGGTGTGAAGTGTTTCGCGAATTTAAATGTCTCCATTGCAGCTAGAGTTTTTATTGTAGCTAGATGCAAGAGAGCACTCCGAACAGCCCTACAAAACATGTCATACGAAGACACAGAGAAGTTATTGACTGTTGTGAAATAACGTTTATTATAGATTTATGTATATCGCTATTGCTAAGTAAAATAGTCATATCACTAATATTGTAATTTACTAGTTATTATGAACCTAATTGTTTTGAATTCTGCATTGTGAATAATTAAGATAAATTTTTGATCTATTTAGCCTGAAACACAGGGAATCCTAGTTCAGGCACACGTTTATATGTCCTAGTATATCCTATTGCATATTTAAATAATAATTACCGTGTACAGTGTTATATGAATAAAATATTTGTATTTGTATTTATTTGTTATTGCAAAATTTTGTAGTTTTAATTCATACTTTTGGCAGAAAAATGGTGATTTTCAGTATTATTCCCTAAGCTAGTTCTAAAGTAGGTATAACTATAATTCTAATACTTATGATTATGACTCACTTACTTCTTACTTACTTTTTTATTATTTTATTCAATTTTAGCATTTTGTGACAGTTAATTGTTTTCTAATTTAACATTTGGTGTATTCTTAACAATTTCAGTATAAATTCTGGTAACTTTGACATGTACAAATTATGATGTAATTTTATACTGAATGAATAAATAATCTAATCTAATCTATTTACAGTACCCTGTACTGTAGTGGTTAGCAGCGTTTAGAATTGCCTGTCTTTAAAACCTTCAAATTAAGTTTATTAAAGCATTTCTTGCTAGAAAAACTCAACACTCTATGTAATGTGCTTTTAGTCAAGTCTTCAAGCTATAATTCTCAAAATGTCCAAGTTAGATTAACGACGTAAATGTTTCTATGACTTGAATCACGACTCGCGACTCTTACTCAACTCAATACAGAACTCCCGAGTTCCGAGTACATCGAGTTTTGCAAATTGAGTCGAATATCGAAGACTCTAGTTTTCACTGGTTGCAGCGGAATGAGGACTTTAGAAACAAACTATTCGACGTTGCGCATGCGCTGTTCAATTTAGCAATAATAAGTGTAAATAATATTTGTAAGTGTTGTAATTGTTTCGCTTTTAAAACTTAGCGTCTAGCCTATAGATACTTACAAACTTATATAGTCACTAGTGGTTCCCGCGACTTCTTTTCTTCTGCAATCTTCTGCAATGAATTAGTGAATTTTTTATCAGAATGAAATTTGCAGTTTTACAACATAAATCTTGTATGTTAATCTAGTTTTATTCTACGTGTGTGTCTTTCATCCAAATCCATGGAGCTGTTGTTGCATGATTGACTAACGAATATCTGAACACCTTTACAAAATGTCTCATTTATAATATTAGTTGATTGAGCTTCACAATCCCAAAATTCTGTCCACGGAACGTCATTTTTACTCAAGAATGGTAAGTGAAGCAGTTGAAATAAAAAAGCATAAGAATTTCAACCGGGATGATGGGTATAAGCTTTCATTTTCGTGGAATCCTGTTATTAATAAGTGTCGGCGTCGGGATGAATGTTCGGAGGGACGATCGGACGTTGTTAGTGTTGTGTGTCGGTGTGATAGGGTGCCTAATAAAAGTGACCAAGTGCGGGTAGTTCGTGATACGAGTGCCGGTACTATTAGGCAGACTTGATACCCCACACTTCAGTCTACTCGTGACCACGGCAACTGTAACGTTGCCGAAACGTCGAGGTAAATATTACTCGTGTAAAAATAGCGTGATAAGTCCCGTTTATGGTATTTTGACTATAATATTAGTTGAGATAGGATTTTGGTCGGGTTATAGCAGAAATGTTTGTCCTTACTTAGTTTTTCCATCCTTAAATATGAACTACTATACTTATCTACCGCTTGTTGTAAGACAGTGCTAAGTCGCTAGATTTGGCCACAGATACGAGTAAGCTACTCGTATCTGTGGCCATATAAATAAGGTGGTCACTTTGTATCTCATTGTATTCACACTTTTTCTATCGATTCACGCACAACGTGCGTAGATGCAAAACAACAAAGGTCATAAGTATTTAGCATCCTTTGATATCTCAACTGCGTACAGATACCTACGCGTACTATTTGGGGGTGTACCCTCAGGCTCGTTTTGTCCTGCTGTTTGCTGTGGATATGTATTACGATGCACATTAATTCGTCTTATCTGAATGCTGAGCTCTAAGCCTAACTGTCAACAGCTTGAGGCCGACTAGTGTAGTGTTTATTGGAACAGGCGATCTACGTTCACTGATATTATGTTCAGAATATCATCGATGGTTGAGTTTACGGCAAATAAACCCATCGCACCTTTAAAAAAAAAACTAAACTGAAACAATTCAAAATATTCACTTTTCTATAAATAAACTTAAATAAAACACAACCTGGTTGAATTTTAAAATGAGAAAATTTAGAATTATTTCAGTTTCATTTTAAAGGTGCGCCATGATTTCGTAAAAGGGATATAGTGTCTTGTAAAATTAAATAAAAGAGGTTTTAAGGTTAGGTTAGCTTGACTGAACACCACTGTATTTATTTAATTGAGAGAAAGATAAACATTTATTTACACATCATTCGATACACATTAAAAGGCATTATCTAGAGGGAAAGAATATTATAAAGTTAACATCAAATAGTATAAAGTGGGCCCCACTCAGTATAATGTTAGATACGGCAAGCCGCAACGCTGTTTTTAAAACCCCCGGCGCAAAAAGAGGGGTGTTATAAGTTAGACCACTACGTGCGTGTGTGTGTGTCTGTCTGTGGCACCGTTGCTCTTAAACGGGTGGATCGATTTGAATGCGGTTTTTTTAATTTGAAATCAGGTTTTTAGCAATGGTTCTTAGACATGTTTCATCTAAGTCGGTTCAGCCGTTTTTGAGATATTGAGCTTTGAAATTGACAAAGTCAGGGGTTTTCCAACATTTTGTTGGTTAATTCAGTGGGACCCATTTAAGAACTAAAGATAATACTGTGACGACTCGAACGCCAGCGGAAAGTAGTTCGCAGAGAAACTTTCAATACGGAAGCATGTATGGCAACACTCGATCGGTTTAACCTTTTCCGAACAGTTAATTTGCGGTTGACAAATGCGATGAACCTTTTACCTTGTTCCATACATACATAGGTACACACATATATATATGACAGACAAACAATAGAAACACACAAACACACACACTTTCGCATTTATAATATTAGTATGGATTATATACATATATAATATGTATATATAATCCATACTAATATTATAAGTGCGAAAGTGTATGTGTTTGTGTGTTTCTATTGTTTGTCTGTCTTCCACGTCGAAACGGAGCGACGGATCGACGTAATCTTTGGCATGGAGATAGTTTATGGGTCAGAGAGTGACAAAGATTACTTTTAATCCCGGAAAATGCACAGTTCCCGAGGGAACAGCGCGTGGTAACCTAATTCCACGCGTGCGAAGCCGCGGGCAAAAGCTGGTAATAAATAAATATCATGGGACACTTGACACCAATTGACCTAGTCCCAAACTAAGCAAAGTTTGTACTATGGATACTAGACAACGGATAAACATACTTATATAGGTAAATACATACTTAAATACATACATATTAAACATCCAAGACCCGAGAACAAACATTCGTATTATTCATACTATCTGCCCCGGCCGGGAATGGGACCTGGAACCTCAAGCTTCGTAGTCAGTTTCTCTAACCACTAGGCCATTCGGTCGTTACTGCTTTCATACATTAGTCAATGTCGTATCTTGAAAGTAAAAGTTAAGCACGACGATTGAGCTGCGTCTAAATTTTGGGAGGTCAAGTCTCATAACTGTGCCCTTAGTGTAATTTTTCGGTTACAAAATACGTCTCGATCGCGTTCGCGTTAAAATCTCAATTTATATGGAAACACGAAGAGCGCCTCTAGCGGAACGTTTGCGATGGTCGCGTTTCCATACAAATTGAGATTTTAACGCGTACGCGATCGTGACGTATTTTGTAACCTAAAACTTACACTAAGGGCACTGGTTGGTTTACGGGACAGAATAACAACACTAACAAGTTGATTGATTGACCCAAATACGCTGCATTGCTGCGGTGCATTTTGGACATCAGTGCCCTTAGTGTAAGTTTTCGGTTACAAAATACGTCACGATCGCGTACGCGTTAAAATCTCAATTTGTATGGAAACGCGAACATCGCAAACGTTCCGCTAGAGGCGCTCTTCGTGTTTCCATATAAATTGAGATTTTAACGCGAACGCGGTCGTGACGTATTTTGTAACCGAAAACTTACACTAAGGGCACTGGTCAGGAGACATCACTGATACACTTTGTTAGAAAAATGTTTGCAACACAAAGTAATTCTCTGTTTTTTTAAAGCTTTTATTTAGTTTCACCTGTCCGTCTGTCTGTCTGTATTCAAGTCTTGCAAGTTAAATTCGACCAACTTTCAGTGGTTGGATTGACTTGAAATTTGGTATACTTATGTAAATTGCGTGACTATACTATAATCTGGTAATGACATCCTGGTAGTCCAGCCAGGAACATTTCCACAGGCCGGAACTCTTCAACGGTTAATGGCATCGACTTGAAATTTGGTATGCGAATGTAGTTTGGGTGACAATACAAGTACAGTCGACAAAAAGTACAGTCAGCAAAAAAAAGCATGTAATAGAAATGAAATTTTTACCAAAAACTTTTTTATTTTTAATCTTTGACTTGCGTTGTCGTATTTTAAAGCAGAAAAGCTGAAAACCGCCAATATCCGTTAAAGCAACCCAAAACATGCTCAATCCATTCACCGATTATCAGAAAAATTACGGAAAATATTGGCAGCCACCCTTTCCGACAAACTGTAAAACGATAAGGGTACGCGGTGGTAGAACAAGTACAAACTTCGCCCAACTTAATTTCCCTTTGGCTAACTTCAGGGAATCTCGTCGATAAATCTCATCAATTTGTTCGGCATGAGGCGTGGGTTATCGTGCCCGCTGGGATTGGGCTTTTCTTATTGAATTACGAACCCGAACCCTTCGGCTTTTTTTGGCGCGTGACGTTTTCGCGTAGATAATGTATTTATTGCGTGTTTAAACTCTGATAACGTCGAGGTGAGTTGGGTCCCGGGCCATATTGCGGGCTTTCACTTTGTTACCTAGAGTACTGGTTGTTATTTTCTTCGCACGTGGTTTGTCAGAACTGGTTCCCACTTGTCGGATGTCGGGCCCGGATTTTAATCGGATGTTCCAGTGGCAGAACATTTTATATAATTATGAAGCTATTCACACTTTATAGTTACGGAATTTAAATAAAAGTCATTCAATTAATTAAGAACCTTACATAAAACTGGAGCCGTGGTGGCCTAGTGGTTTGACCTATCGCCTCTCAAGCAGAGGGTCGTGGGTTCAAACCCCGGCTCGCACCTCTGAGTTTTTTCGAAATTCATGTGCGGAATTACATTTGAAGTTTACCACGAGCTTTGCGGTGAAGGAAAAAATCGTGAGGAAACCTGCACAAACCTGCAAAGCAATTCAATGGTGCGTGTGAAGTTCCCAATCCGCACTGGGCCCGCGTGGGAACTATGGCCCAAGCCCTCTTGTTTTGAGAGGAGGCCTGTGTCCAGCAGTGGGACATGTATAGGCTGCGATGATGACATAAAACTATTTTAATGTGCTTAGTTAATTTCCTTATTCTTGATTATCTTGAAAAAAAATTTGGGCGTTTAGTTTAGCGGATAAATGAACTTTATTTGACTTATTGAATGATTCCTTAAAGTTACCGGAAATCAAAAATAACACGGAGTATTGATCGAGGTAAAAAGAGAGTGGCAATAATATCACTAAAATCAAACGTTCTGTCACGATTTTTTTAAATTCTCCTTTCGCCACATATTTTTTTGTAGGCACAATTTTACCCTATGCCACTCCGGCAGTTTTGTTATCCTTGTTCCTGCTGTTGAACTTATGAGATGTATAAGTATCTGACCATTATTTTAAATTTCTCTTTTCCTCGTGAACATCCATTTGGCCGACCTTAGAGTTAAAGAATATACCGGGTATGGCCTGTAATATGAGCAAATAATTAAAACATAGATCATACTCCTCACACTGAACAACATTAGCATAGCGATTTTTTAAAATAATTTTCATAATATATATATATTTTTTAAATAATTAAATTTTAAAGTTTATTCGAAGAAGCAATGTAAACCAAAATGCTTGATGTTTGTAGCGTGACAGGCGACGTCAGTTGTGTTCTAGCATGGCGTACATTGATAGCAGTATTTAATTTGTATGACAAAAGGAAAATTGAAAGACTCCATTATTTTCAAAAGTCGCTGAACTAATGTTGTACAGTTTGACGAGGACGATCTACATTATAATTTTTTGCTCGTATTACAGGCCACACCCGTTACAATAAAGAATATACCGTAGATATACAAATACTATACCAACGATACGGACGGACGACCTAGTAAAAGCCGCAAGTTCACGTTGGATGCATGCCACTTCCAACTGCAGCAACCAGAGGTATAAGGGAGGATCTATTTGCAACAGCGGACGGGACCTCCTACAGCTAATTATGAGGATGATGATACTACACGGTTAACTTGAGGAAATACGATGATCATAATATCAATCACTATAAATAAAACCGGCCAAGTGCGATTCGGACTCGCGCACGAAGGGTTCCGTGCCATTATCTATACAACATTAGACATTAGCAAAAAAAAACGGCAAACAAATCAAGTTTGTTGTATGGGAGCCGCCCTTAAATATTTATTTTATTCTGTTTTGAGTATTTGTTGTTACAGCGGCCACAATAATACATAATCTGTGAAAATTTCAAGTGTCTGACTATTACGACTCAAGAGATAGAGCCCTGTGACAGACGGACGGACAGAAAGACAGACAGACAGACAGCTGAGTCTCAGTAATAGGGTTCCGTTGGCACCCTTTGGGTACGGAACCTTTAAAATCATACAACAGTTCTCAATCAAGTAACAGCCACAGAGGATAAAATACGTTTATAAAACCACATGAAAAATGACCAAGAGTGGCATAGAACTTGATAAGTCAATTTGTCGCGCGGGCTACGGGCGGGACGGGGCGGGGCGGGGAGGTCGGTAAACTTCAGTGGATTTATCTCGGGCCAAGTTTAGACTAAGACAGTTCCCAGGTGCAATGTCTGTAACTATTGTAAGGTACAGAAATTTATAGTCCTTCTCTAGTAACATGGAGCGACTGGCACACCGAAGCGAACTGGCGAACGTGCACGTTGGCGGGTGTCGATGTTATGATAAATAAATAAATAAATAGTGAACAATTACTTTGCTCACCCACGACCTTACGATAGCTACGTCTATAAAACAAATATGTGTTCAGATTGTTTTTTTTTTTAATCTTTTTGTATTTTTTATTTCAATTCCAAATTTTTACTTTTACGGTCATCCCGTAAAACCTAAATTGAAAATACAAACTGAAATATAGATGGACAGAAAAACTATAAAAATAAGACCAGCACTGGGAATCGAACCCAGGTCCTAAATATGTGTCCAACCAGCTCCTCCGCCTCCACAATGTAAGAACACACACTTATCACTCAAATCCAACTATCACCACAACCACATACGTTGACACGTTTAGAAGTCAACCAGAGTTCATTATCATCAGAAGTTAATAGCTCAAAAAGGTTAGTTGCTGCAGAAGTCGTGGTGCTGAAAATAAAATGTTCAACTAGGAAATGCCGTATACATATAATACAGACAACTTAGAGGCAAAAAAGTAACTGCTAATAATAATAAGTTAGACAGTACCTACCAAATAAACGCTTTATACAGGGTGGAAAGCTGAGATGGGGCAGCAAGGGCAGCTACTAGATCCCTTGCGCTACGCGAAAATGCTCTTAGGAGACCTTTACTAACTTTTTGAGTGATGACAATCGACATTCACAGATTTTGGATAAAATGTACAGTCAGCGAGAAAATCGACAGATTTGACTTTTTTTTTAATGCCATTCAGTCCCAGTTCTATCAACACTCTTTGAGACCAACTAAGGTTAGGAGTACTACTAACTAATACTAAACTAATTTGCAAAGTGAAATTTCGCATGTTGTTTTTTTTACGAATATGAATCCTTTATGCTTAAAGAAAATTAAACAGTAACAGCCTTATTCATAAAAAGTTAGAGCCTCCTTGAAGGCTCCTTGAAGGCCCGATGCTAAAAAACATGATTCATAAACGTCTGTTAGCGCTAATCAGTCGATCAAGGCTCTGCTAAAGTTAGAGGACCGTAGACCCTCCTTTATCTCTCTGCTAAGTCACAAAATGGCCGCCACAAGTTTGAACAGCTGACTTTGACTAGAGCAAAAAACCATAGGTACCGAAGATATTTATAGTGAAGGCAGGGCTACGCAGATTAAAAAAAAAACAGGAAAATTTATTTTCAGGAATTTGTATTTAAAAATCCTCTAAATTAACAACAATAAATTAACAATAAATATGAAAAAAAAATAAGGATGATTAACATAATTATGGCTTTTTGCACAACATAAACATGCGGATCGGAAATGACGGGAAAACAAACATCTCACTTTTTATTTTTTTTCATGGTAATTTGCTGTCACTGCTGTCAATTTTTTTTTAAAATTATCGATTAGGCCATTTTTTGTCTTTGATTTGTCAAGGTGGCCAACATAACGCGTCTAATCCGTCTATCAGCAGCTCAACAACTAGCAGACTGCTAGCAAGCGTTTATGAATCATACTTCTTGACAACCGTCTAACAAGCTTAATCAGTCTGCTAAGTAACAGATCGATCAAACCTCAATTAAGGATTTTTTATGAATAAGGCTGTAAGTAGACAACTAAATACTGACCATTTTAACTAAAGTTAGCGTCTTAACCCAGTATTGCTGCCCCCTCTCAACTTTCCACCCTGTATATCTATCTACACAGATTTTGGAAGGAAAATCACACAATAATATTTTTATTCCACAATGAAATATTACTTCAGTGTCGTTCATTTTAACTTGAAACACGTGCCATAAAATTACGTGTACGTGCCGCAGCCGGCCGAGTCCGAGCCGCGTCAATTGTAGAATTTGAGATGCAAATTCGAGACTTGACGTCCAGACCGTGGCGGTAGCAAACTTATTTGTGCTGCAAATCGATCCCGTCGCTGTCTTGCTACAAGTGTGCCCTGTTCCATTGGAGTTGTAGAGTGGTACAATCGTCCTATACATAATTTTCTTGTCAATGGCCCTTTCTTTGTCATAGATGAACTGTACTGAGAAAGATATAGACTGAGCGCCCTAAAATATTTGTATGATCAAACTTAATTTCAGCAGAAAAACTAAATTTAACTTATTGAAACATAAACAAACACATAAAATATTTTTAAAAATAAATAAGATTAGTGTAATATAATACAAGGTCTCGTTGGCCATACAACGGGGCAATGCCGCTGGGGTAATGGGTACGTTTGGGCCAAGTACGATGCGGACGGGTATGGAGTAGTTTTTGTTTTACTTTATTATATAATTTATTCTCTTTTTTTTGTGATTTTTTTATTGTATAACTGTTTTTTATTATAATTATGATTAATAACATAATCATATACAAAAATAAAACATTAAACTATAAAGTCGATTTAACAATAATTAAGTATATAACTTGATAATTTATTAATTTTACATGAATTCTAATATTTTTCTAAAAAGTATTCATTTAGATCATAAAAGCACTCGCACACAAAAAAAGATACATTCATATTACAGCTCTGTGTAACGGCTAAGATGGTATAAAATACGAAATCCGAGTATTTAATAAAGAAAGCACTGAACGCTAGCGCGCTTCACCTTCTACTCGGAGAAAGATAAAACTGGCGCTTATTTTATATTAAAAAAAAACTGTAGTTTTATAATATTTAAATACTGTCCGTGGTAGTTAAAAGCTTAATGTCAGAATTTTACGACTGAAGTATAGTACCTATTTAAAAAAAGAAGACGTGTTTTCCATTAGTTGAAATTTTTTTACAATCTTTACTAATATTATTATTTGTAACGAACTAGCGAATGTCAGTGTGTTGGTTTATTTGTTACGCATTCATACTTAAAGTACCGACATACCGACTGTGATGAAAGTTACCATGGAGATAGGTTGAGACTGTTCTATCTTCTAAGTCGCTATACTCTGGAAGACTGTGTGTTCGTTCGTGGTCGTCGAATGAGGAATGGGGGGAGGAGGAGGAGGTATACTCGTATATGAAAAATAATGTTTATTTATTTATTATTTATTAAAGATCAAAAATACAACAAGTTACATTACAGGTCTTAGTCCTAAAGAGTAACAGGTTGGCAAAAAAAATATTACATTGTTCTTATATCAATAAACTTAGTTTTCTCTCAGCCCTTGACTTTTCTTCATAACTTAACCTACCCAACCAAGAAAAGTTCATTTCAAAGTTCAATATCTCAAAAACGGCTGAACCAATTTTGATGAAACATAGCTAAGAACTACCCCAAAGAAACTCGTTTGATATAAAAAAACTACATCGAAATCGGTGCATTCGTTTGAGAGCTACGAACCTACAAACAAACAGACATAACGTCAAGCACCTCATTTTTTGCTCCGGGAGTTAATAACCTAAATCTTCAAGGCAAAACCAACCATCCCCAAAGTTTACAGCTCGATACATGTAATAACTGATTTCGGACTTAGCTAATGCATTTGCCGCAGTGCAACTCTGACTTGTATCATTCAATTTCGGTGTTTGTGCAGGGCCATCGGGCCGCATGATTTGCGGCGAATTACATTAATTGTATTTGCTATCTGCCATTTGCATTAGACGAGAGCTCAGCGCTAAGTCTCTTGAGCTTGATGCATGCATAAATCAATTAAGTATTTTTAGCTCTATTTTATATTTTTGAAATATGATGTATATTAACATGGCTTATAATTTGAAACATGTCAATCATTTCATCACCATCATGTTTGGCAATCTAGCACCGTCCGATTTTTTTTCCACGCACGACTAAATTATGAAACCAGTTTCCTGGGACAGTGTTTCCGGAGCGGTACAACGTAGGGATCTTTAAATAACCCTCCTTCTTCGCAGTCGGGTAAAAACGAGCCTTACAGTCTCTCAAAGCTCTATTGCTCGTTTCCTCACCTTATATTAAAAAAAAATCCATTATAAATCATCATGGTTTGTTTTAATTATAAATCAATGTATAGTGTAACAAATATCAATTTCAATTTTCCAATTAAAAAAAGGGGACTATGTAACGTTAGTCATAATGTAACATTTGTCATAATGTAATGTTTGACATAACCCTTTTTTTCTCTGAAACTATTTTTTTTTTCAGAATTGTTATAAAATAAACCTAACCTAACCTATAGAGTTCTACAGGCTGATCATTTAAAAAAAATATGAATAATATACGGTTTCAGCGGGAAAAAATTTATGACTAACAATAATTATGAAACATTACATTATGACTAATAAAATTATGGCCGTCGAAAGGATCCCGATATAAAATCATATCAAAATGAAAGTTTGACAAGTCAGTTGAGTAAAATAATAAACAAGCTTTGCTTAGTTGCCCAGAAAAAATCCAGAATAGATAAAAAAAAACCAGTCGTTAAAATATCTGAAATAAAAACCAAAAATACATTTCAAAGAACCACTGAAAGCGCTGTGAAATTGACGTGCAAATAAAAATTGGACCTTTTTGCTACCGAATATATATTTATTTTATATCTACGAAGGCACACGGCTCCGTGACTATTATTTTCTTGCTATTGTTGGAGCCATTGTTGCAACCATTTGCAGTTGATGCATGATTTTTTAATTTGATGCTTTGTTCATTGTGCAATCAGCCTGGGGACCGTTGTAATTTATATTTCTTTTAGTACTTAAAGAACACTATATGCAGCTCAAAATGATTATAATTTTACTTTACTGCTCTAAATTTTTCGGTCAAATGAACTTTAGCCGTTGTTATTTGTATTTACTTTTAATCTATTTGTGCCTTAAGGCGAATCAATTTTGGATACCTAATACTTAACCTTCGAAATCGTGGTAGCCCAGTGAATTGAACCACAGGTCAAGAGGCCATAGCCTCTCTCAAGCATGGTCTTGAGTTTGAGAGTACAGGCGTTAAGCAGAACATCAGAATTTTTCGGAAAATTGTAAAACAAAGGGTCTCTCTGCGAACTACTTTCCGCTGTCTTTAGTGTGGTCACTGTGTGTATGTTTTATGTATATAGTTTTAAATGGGTCCCACTGAAAAAAAGCGTTGGATAAGCCCAATTTATGTGGGATCGTGTGAAGGAAACAAACTTTTAGAACAAAAAGAAAAAAAAAGTTTATTATAAAAATTAAAACTACTGAATGCGTATAAACACAAAGAACAGAAAACAGAACCAGCATGTAGGCTCACCCGATCAAAACTCAAATCTTTTTTACTCATTCGCTCGTCTCATTCACTCCACATTAGTCTTCAGTCATTCTGTCGCTCGATGGTAATTTTATTTGTTTTCCTTAAAATGTATTTTTCGGATGGCGACGGCGGGGTAGGCCCAGACGGCGGTGGCGGGACGACCTGTATCCTTGGTGTAAGTTTTCGGTTACAAAATACGTCTCGATCGCGTTTGCGTTAAAATCTCAATTTGTATGGAAACATGAACATCGCATCGCATCATTAAGAGGATCGCTGGAGGCGGATGGATGCAAGGGGCTGAAGACAGAGTGTAGTGGCGCGCCATGGAAGAGGCCTATGTCCAGCAGTGGACTGCTGTAGGCTGATGATGATGATGATGATGATGATGATGATGAACATCGCAAACGTTCCGCTAGAGGCGCTGTTTGTTACATACAAATTGAGATTTTAACGCGAACGCGATCGAGACGTATTTTGTAACCGAAAACTTACACTAAGGGCACTGTACATATTTCTCGACGACTGGCCTCAGGCTGCTTTGGATCGGGAGAAATGGAGGACATGAGGGTGGGCCTTTTCCCAGCAGTGGGACATCTATCCAGGCTAGATAATAATAAATAATAATGTATTTTTCTGTGTATCGAATATGTGTAAATATATTTTCCTCTCTCTCTATGTCTTTCCATCCTTTTCTCGCTCTAAAGGCTGGTAGCTGATTCGAAATATCAGCACATTTGGGATCACGAGAAAACTCAATGAACAAAACTATGATGTGGAAAAGTTTGCGATGTGTTATACAAAACCCAGTGTTATTTTGCAACAAAGTTGTGGACAACTATCGCTTTCCGATATCATTGGGCTAGAACACTATTCTACAATTTGGAGGGACGCCAAGAAATTGACGATATTTTTGCTATCTCCTATTGTTATTAGCAGCTTTATGGGCATATGGACGACTAATGGACAACGTCTGGGGGCACGCAATACCTATTTCTCCAGTTTTATTGGCTTATTGCTTTGACCTATCAATAAAGGTGCCTATAGCATTTTCAATATACTTACATCTTATTTGATCCTGTGTAGAAAAACATAGGTACTATTTTGTCTGTCACCTTTACGTGTGTGTTTCTGACTAGGTATTAATTACTATCTCGTGCTCTCTTTGTTTTGTTCTGATAAACCTACTTTGAGAATTCAGTTAAATACGGTATTAGGCTATTTTACAAGCTTTTATTTAGTTTCACCTGTCCCGTTGTCTGTCTGTCTGTAATCAAATCTTGTAAGTCAAATTTGACCAACTTTCAATAGTCAGATTGACTTGAAATTTAAATTACTTATGTAAACCGCGTGATAATAGAACAATCTAGTAGTGACATCCTGGTAGTCCAGCCGGGATCGTCTCCGCAGGACGGAACTCTTCAACGGTTAATAGAATCGACTTGAAATTTGGTATGAAAATGTAGTTTGGGTCACTATCTAAGTATAGTTAACAAAAAAATGAAATTTTTATGGTTAGGTTATTATGAATGTAAAGAAAAATGTCCAAGGTACTTTCGATTTATAACAGTGATAAAGGTTTAAAATTAGAGATTTGACAGAAGATGGCTTACTAGCGTATGACTAGCGCCATATTTTTCAAAAAATCACTGTTAATTCAATTTTCAACCGATTTTTTTTTCTTCGCTCAACATTGATCTATCGGGTTACGCACAAGACCGCGGGCACAGATCTAGTGAATAATGTTTTTCCATCGTATTTTGTCGGTAAAGTTCGTACTTATATTGCTTTCTCAAGTAGCTTAGTAAGCTTACTGAATAAAAGCAAGATAGATACCGACAAAATACGATCGCAAAACATTATTAAAATAGATCAGTACGAGTAAATGCTAGTATAATGGATTGTAATAATTCTCGCTTCGTCAAGCGCATTAATCCACTGCATTAATATGAAGCTACAGCTTTGACGCGAGTCCCCGTCATTGCGATATTGCACCTGAACAGCGCTTTTGACGCATCTGAAAGAAGTACGAGTTTCCGTTATTAAAATTGTTCGAGCTTACCCGCTCTTTGATCATCGGAGTAGGGAACGGTGCCGTGTGACTCAGCAGGCTTGGAGAAATCGAATCCAATACAAAATATGGATTATTACTACTTGTCCTTGTGTATGTAACATTTTACAAAATGTTATTCAGGTCAAAAATACAAACTGAAATATAGATGCATAGAAAAACCAGAAAAATAAGACCAGCGCTGGGAATCGAATCCAGGTCCTCGGCATTCTGTGCCGCGTGCTATGCCGCTACACCACCGCTGGACAGTGGTACAGACACGAATTTCTCCAATGCACCACATATGCCAGCCTGTTTGTTTTCTTATTTAGTCACTGTTATTTAGGTATTTTACTTGTAGCGTTTGATCAAAGTGGGTGAACGAAGTTTACTTGAACTTTTTATCGAGTTTTATTGGAAGTGATTTTATTGCAAAACCGCAAAGTTACACCTGTTTCAATTAATTAGACTAGAGTTTGGGGACGTATCTGAATATCGATAATTAATATATCAGCAGGTATTTTGCAGGTGGTAGGACCTTGTGCAAAGTCCGCCCGGATTGCTACCACCATCTTGCTCGCTAATCCTGCCGTGAAGCAGCAATGCTTGCACTGTTGTGTTTGGGCGTGGGGAGTAAGACAGCCGGTGAAATTACTGGCACTTGAGGTATTCCATCTTAGGTTGGCAACGCATCTGCAATCCCCCTGGTGTTGCAGGTGTCTATGGGCGGTGGTGATCTCTTACCATCAGGAGCCCACTTGCTCGTTTGCCATCCAGTCGAATAAAAAAAACTAAATTTAAAAAATCGACGGTCAAAATATCGAAAGTATAGGTTAGGTTAGGTTCGATATTTTGACCATCGATATTTTAAATATCGATACTTCAATTTTCGATATTCAGATACGTGCCCTAGACTTGTATACCAGTGTGTGTTGCCAGTGATGACCTATGGCTCTGAGACTTGGTCCTTGACTGTTCGCGAGGCTCAGAGTCACGTTACGAGCGACAGTGAGAACTATGCTCGGAGTTTCTTTGTGCGATAGAATCATCGTCACAGCTCTAAGAATATGCAAGTTGAAGTGGCAGTGGGCGGGTAGAGAAGTCTTCGAACGGCGACCACGAATAGAAAGCGTTGGCAGGCCTCCCTCTAGGTGGACTGACGATATCGCGAGCCGGTGGAACCAAGGGGCGAGTTGTCGTTAGTTGTGGCGCTAACGGAGAGGCTTTTGTTCAGCAGTGGACATCTTCCGGCTGATGATGATGACAATATTTTTTAAATATAAGTAGTATATTATATATTGTAAATAGCCGTGGTGGTCTAGTGGTTTGACCTATCGCCTCTCAAGCAGACGTTCGTGGGTTCAAACCCCGGACCGCACCTCTGAGTTTTTTTAAATTGACCACGAGCTTTACGGTGAAGGAAAACATCGTGAGGAAACCTGCACACACCTGTGAAGTAATTCAGTAATAATAAGATAATAAGAAGTTTAATTGTTTTCTCCACCACCAAGTACAATGAAAAAAACTTAGATACTACAATAAAATTTAGGTGTAATTGACAGTCTTGGGTGGGGGAGAAGATGTGTGAAGTTCCCAATCCGCACTGGACCCGCGTGGTAACTACACGGCCCAAGCCCTCTCATTCTGAGAGGAGGCCTGTGCCCAGACGCATCCAGCTTCTACCAGCAGCCTTTCGCAGATCGCCACTCCACCTGGCCGGAGGGCGTCCTACATTACGTTTGCCAAGACGCGGTCTCCACTCAAGAACTCGTTTGTTTACTCCAGCGGTTGTCGGTTCTGCGACAGATATGACCAGCCAACTGCCACTTCAACTTGCTAATTCTCTGACCTATGTCGATTGTTGTAAATAGATAAGGGGACAATAAAAATGCAAATAAATTACTATCATTATTTACTATTATAGTTGCACTAAATAATTCAAATGAAAAGTTATCAAACTTTGAAATCTTAGCAATAAAACGAAGAGAAATCCTCTCCGAGCCAATTATTAAGACGAGGTCTAAGTAAAACTCAGTGCAGCTGCAGCGCGCTATTTGCATTCTGCACCATAAAACAAACCCGGGTGGTAATGCCTTTCTATAGGGCCACAAAGGAAAAGTTTACAGGACACTATTTGCGCTGAAATATATCAACACACTAACGAACTTGTACTGAGACGCTGTTTTAAATAATTGAAGTTGTTTGCGAAATTTTGAGCTTTATCATGAAAACATTGTGGAGCAATCTGCACAACCTGCGAATTCAATTGTGTGTGAAGTACCCAATCTACACTGGGCTCACGTGGGAGCTACGGTTCAACTCCTCTTATTTTGAAGATAACGATGATGTATTATTAACCTTTTTTGTACAAAAATAAAGCAACAAATACAATTGACAAATGTTAAAATTTATACATGTATGGAATCATTTGTTCAAATGAATTAAATTCTGAAACTGTCAATTATTCAGTGAGGATTTATTTCAAGATCATTATGTAGAATCCTATAATATAGGATTAGGTTAGTTTTATGAAAATGCTGAAATTTTTACGGTATCAGAATAAAATGCATTTAATTTTAATGGAATTGCACAAACATACAACTACCATAACCTATGAGTACAAATACATTTGTTGCTAGTTTTTAAATTTGCTCTGAATTGTCAGCGCATGGGTTTGATTCCTGCCAGGAATATACCTATCTTTAGAAGTCTTTTGTTCCCTATTTATAGGTAACTGGATCGTTCATCATGATTTGTCTTAACAGCGAAATTTTACGGTTTACTGTTTGGAGTTAATTCGAAAGGTTTGGCAACGCCGCCGATGCCGGCTGCAGCCGCTCTTGCCAACTGCTTATTAACAGTAAAACCTTCTTTACGATTTCTGTTTATCGCATTAAATACACACTTGGGGGTTTGGACTATTTCCAATTGGTTGGAAGTCAGTTGGTGTGGGGCGGGGATGCTCTACGGCGTGAGCGGGGGCGAGTCTAGGTGTCAAAATGGTAGATTTTTAATTAAAGAGTCTGAGTAGAGATTTTTTAGGGTACCTCTAAAGGGAAAAACGAAACTTTTATAGGATCACTTCGTTATCCTTCTGTCTCTTCGTTTGTCTGTCTATCAAGACCCTTTTTCTCAGGAAAATGGAAATATCAAACCGAAATTAGTAAGTATAAAATATTAACCCAAATGTGCTACTTCTTCATCAGTTGGCGCTAATACTGTAATACAGCGTGTATTATTGATACAACCTCAAACTTTAAGGACAGTAAGTGAAGGCCTTAATAATCACACTTTATTGTTTTATTTAGTAAAAAGTTTAGAGTTTGAGATTGTTTGTTGTTGAGTTTTAGGTATCCCATCTTAGGCCTCTAGGTTGGCAACGCATCTGCAATACCGCAAAAAGCAATAGCAATAGTGCATCTGCAATAGTGTTGCAGATGTTTATGGGCGGTGGTGATCTCTTACCATCAGGAGACCCACTTGCTCGTTTGCCATATCTAGTCGAATTAAAAAAAAAGTTTAGACTTATTATTTCTCTTATGAAATAAATTAGCACGCAATGTATCCCTGCGTGATACTACTTTGTCTTTATTCAGAACGTCGCACCTGTTGACGTGACAGCTGTCACAGAACGCTTCTCTCCCGTATCAAATTATTGTACGCAAACATTGCTGTTCGAAAAAAATTAAAACAGGAATTACGCTATGGTAGTTAATTCTAAATTAACAATTTGCTTTAATATCGGTCCACAGCACTTAAATCTTCGTCTGATTACAGTTTGAGGCTATATCAACAATACACGCTCTATAAATATTTTAGGAAATCAAAATTGGTTTATTTACAGCAATGAATCGGTAAAACATCATCAACGTCACAAACATTTCTAAGTGGCTTTTAAACAAAGAAGAAAGATGTTAAAAGAAAACCATGGTTTATGCTAATAGATTCATGCTTCTGGAAGTCATCAGGACTCTTGCAAATGAGTGAATAATGTGAAGATGGCAAAGAAAATTATTAAAAGGATATTTGCATTGTTTAAACGCGACATAAATATGTAAACGATCGTTATTATTGAGAAAGTAGGTATGAAGTTGGCGCAGATGCAAAGCGTTTGAGGAGCTCATTATTTTTGAGTAACGCTTTTATTTGAGAGGAAGGAAATGTAAAAATATGTTTTGGAATATCAAATAACGTGAAAAAGATGAAATGTGAGGGAACGAAATGATAAAAATGCCGAAGGAGATTGCAAGTGTGTGAGGACAATGCGGTGTTTTCGTGATGAAAAAACACAATTACGATAAGTTAATAAAATTGTATGTAAAGCGAGGTACGAGGTAAAATACCGGCCAAGTGCGAATCTGATCCGCCGACACTTCCATCGTCTTTTAAAAAATCAAACTGACGGTATCGTATCACTTCATCTATAAAACACCTGTTCTAAGCACCAATGTGGTCTAAGAAGCAACTGGTGAAAGTTTGTATGTGTGCGTGTGTTCATACTTTTACACGGCAGGACCTCTGGTCTAAATCAGACGTTTGAAATTTGAAAGAGTTAACAAACACACACATACACGCACATAAAATAACACTGACACACTCACGCGCACACAAATGAACCTGTACTTTAAAAAAAATACAAAATACAAAATAAAATAATTTATTTGACCAAAAGAGATAACAGTATATACAACTTAGTAATCCGTCAGAGGCCAAACTAGGCTAAGCCTCATGGCCCTCTGCGAGTGCGGTTGACAAAAGTAGGCAGATAAGAAAATCATAATTAATATTATATTTTGTACATAATTTTATCGTTTTTAATATTACTACAAGTAGACCAAAGTTGTACCAGTAGAGCAAAAGGATACAATGATAAAAAAAAAAAAATATGGTTACGCATTAAGTATAAGCCATAGATACAAGTTAAATAAATACGTGTGCTCGCATGATTAGTAGAGTGTGTGTGTGTGTGTGTGTGATAACTTTATAAATAAAATGTATTTAAATCTATGTGTTACAATTATTGGTATCACATCGTCTTTCTAAACGCGCAATAAAACACTTCTCACCTGCTCGTCTACTCATGAATATCCCGCGACTACACCCATGTAGCCCATTTAAGGAACTTGTCCCATCGCCAACGACGAACAAGAAGCGAGTAGAAACTAGAAATGAGTTGGCGAGATGTGAGAAGTGATAGAAATTTCTATAAAAATATCAAGATACGAGCGTAACGTAGAGTAAAATAAGGGTCCGTTTCCACCAGAGATGTGCGAGGATAAAATAAAAAAAAATATCATGGGACACTTGACACCAATTGACCTAGTCCCAAACTAAGCAAAGCTTATACTATGGACACTAGGCAACGGATAAACATACTTATATAGATAAATTCATACTTAAATACATATTAAACATCAAGACCCGAGATCAAACATTCGAATTATCATACAAATATCTGCACCGGCCGGGATTCGAAGCAACGGGATCAATATATCGATAGATATTTTTAACTACTTAGCCATCCGGTCGTCAGGATGTGTTTTTAGAAACCAATCAAAACGTTTTACTTATCTATCCTCGCATAACACCTGGTCTCTAAACAGCTGAGCCAGCTAGGCGAGGTTGGTAAGGTTATATTGGTTCATGAAAAACACATTCCTCACAGGCCTCACAGCACATTCTAGCACATCTCTGGTTGAAACGGAGCCCAACGACTGTTTGTCCTCTGGGCATGAGTACTGACTGCCAAGCAAACACTTCTGAGCGAGTTTTATTTTTGATAGCTCATGTCGCTGCTTGTGTTGAGTAGAGAGCGAGTGCTCACCAGCAATCAATTATAACTATGTGGTGTTTCTCTTTTAAGAAAAAACCCAGAAAAAGAGACCAGTGCTGGGAATCGAACGCAGTTCCTTAGCATTCCGTGCAGCGTGCCATACCCCAACACTACCACTGGACAACCACCTGGTATACTGAAGACCTGGGTTCGATTCCCAGCGCTGGTCTCTTTTTCTGGTTTTTCCGTGCATCCATGTTTCAGTTTGTATTTTTGTTGGATTTCACGGGATGGCCGCAAAAGTAACAAATTTGGAGTTGAAATAAAAAAAAAAGACTCCAAAAACCCATCTTAGTACCTATACCTATTATTCGTTTCTTGAGCGACAAAATAGTTGATAGCTTAACCCTTCCTCGCCGGCGATGGGACAAGTGCCTAAAAGCTGCAACGCGATAAAACGCCGCGAGGAGTTACTGCGGGCGATAACCGACTGAAACTACGCCAGTTTTATATTCAACCCGAACGCGGGTGCCTGTCGCCTCGCTTGTAGAGTTTATCGGGATACACTGTCAGATTTATTTTGTAGCAGATTGCCTCAAGTGCATAAATGATGACTTAAAACTGACAACTGGATAGTGCGTGAATAAAACCTGACTTCGAAGCTCGAAGTCCCGAGTTCGACCCTCGGTCGGGGCAGATATGTGCAAATAACCTTACCAACTTATAATAATTGAAAAATCCCCGACATTGTCATTCCAAAGATCAATATCTCAAAAACAGCTGAATCGATTTTAAAATTCATAGCTTAAAATTACAGCAAGGAAATTCACTTTTACGTAAAAAAAGCATCGAAATCGGTCCATCTGTTTGAGAGCTACAATGCCGCAGATAAACAAACAGACATTGGCATCAAGTTTGATGATAAGTTTTTCATAATCATCATCATCAGCCTACAGCAGTCCACTGCTGGACATAGGGCCTCTTCCATGGCGCGCCACAACACTCTGTCTTCAGCCCCTCGCATCCATCTGCTGCCAGCGACTCGCTTCATCAAACTTACAACTTTTCTTCTTTTCTTTTTGCGATGAGGGTTTAAATATAGCAGTAAAGAAGTTGGTTTATGCTTTTGTACACTCACCAGCACCAATATCTGACACAACAAGCGTGCATAAATATCTGATACGACTCTATATCTAGGGCCGGAAGGACGTGTCAGATATTTTTGCACGCTCCGCTTTGGCAGATATTAATGCTGGTAGTGTACTAAATCACATGAACCAAGGACCGGTAAAATCCTAAGTGTACATACAAATTGCTAGTAACGAAATTTTCATCCAGAAACACGAGGATTTCACGAGCAAATGTGTTAACTAGATTGCAATTTAACTTTGAATTTTCCAAAACTAGTTAACGTAACAAGCGAGCAGGCAATAATTTAACACTTTCGCTTACATTACAACGCTGTAACTGCAAATAAAAGTCAACGAGTCAAGCTAACTTACATGGAATTTATACTTTGCTGTTTTATTATGATGAACCACGCTGAAAAATTAAAAAAAATGGGGGAGGGGGGGTAAAGTCCTCAAGTGGCGACTACAAACTGGAAGACGAAGTTTTGGCAAGCTTCTACTAGATGGACTGACGACATCGTGAGAGGCAACCGGCGGAATGGAAGTGGCGAGTTGTCGTTCATTATGGCGGTGATTATGATGATGGTGACACTACGTTCCAGTACTTATTCTAATCATTTCGTACTTGGACATAGTTTAACTCAGTTTTAATCCAGATTAAGTGGCACAATTAGGCCATTGTATATCTGCCAGGGCATGTGTGGGTGTCGATATGACTACTGTCCGGTGATTGGCCGTAAGTTTAGCTGGGCCTAAACACTGAACATGCAGTTATGGTTAATAGAATCGACGCTGAACTTTAAATAGGTAGACATTGTACTTTTATGCTAGCTTTACCACGTCACTTTGGGTCCGAAGGTTTATTTTATCGCTATCCCGCGGGAACTGTGCATATTTTCTAATTTTTCTCTTAATAAGAACCTAGCTCGAACATTGAGAAAGATAAAAAAAATATGGCAAAAGTGCAGCCGTGCTCAAATTTGCTATAATACAGTATCAATGGTGATACAATCTTCTTGTCCATTTTATCCAGTCTGCATGCAGGCGAGCAAATTATTAACACATTAAACGAAAAAATCACATTATTTTAGAATTATAACCACGTCACGTTATATCACCTTTACTGATTCATATTTATTCCTACTTAATGATTAGCCCAAAACGTTTGCTCCATGAAATATAAGGTAATTTTAATGCAATCCGTATTTGTATGTAGGTTATTGTCCCTGTCTATTGCCTTGTTTCTGATCTTATTTATCCTCTTCAATTCATATTAAATAAGAAGTTCTTAAAGATTCGTGGTCATTTACACTTTTTGTTACAAAAGTACGACTATAACCCGTGATTATAACCGTAAACCTCCCAAAGGGTAAAAATCTAAGACTTCACTGCCCGCCTGCCGGTCTGTCTGTCTCATGAACCGTGATAGATGATGTATTTCTGTTGCCGCTATATAATACAAATAAAAAATACACAGAATAAAATAAATATTTAAAGGGGGCTCCCATACAATAAACGTGACTTTTTTGCCGTTTTTCCTCGATATTAATAACAACTGGTAGACACCTGAAATATTCACAAAATATTAAATTGTATGTTCAATTTTAAAATAAATAATATAACTAAGATTGGTTTTTAGTCTTATTGTATTTTTTATTTCAACTCCAAATTTGTTACTTTTACGGTCATTCCGTGAAATCCATATCGAAAATACAAACTGAAACAAGGATACACAGAAAAACCAGAAAAAAGAGACCAGCACTGGGAATCGAACCCAGGTCCTCAGCATTCTGTGCTGCGTGCTGTACCCCTACACCACCACTGGACAGGCAAATAATTAAATTTAAATAAAATAAGTATTCCCATAAATCAAACGAGGTTTTTTTGCTTTTGTCTTGCTAATGTCTAATGCTGTTTAGATAATGGTACGGAACCCTTCATGCGCGAGTCCGAATCGCACTCGGCCGGTTTTCAAAAATCTTTTAGTAAACATTAGTGAAAACCAAACATTTGTTTTCAATACAGTATAGAAATTCCTGACATAAACAGGAAGACAATCCCTACGCCTGTCCAATTTAGGAGATGGCTCGAACAATAGTCGCTAACTGGTCCATCATAGCCCGCGCCGGGCCGGCAATCCACTCGGCCGGCACCTGCGCCGATACTCGCCGGATCGCCGACTGACCGTTTTTGTGCCTTTATTGTCTCGATTAACTACGTCATTGAGCTTGTTAGGGGTTTATAGCTCTTATACTTTGCACGGGAACGTTTGCGTTGTTTTAAAGCCAGACTCCCAGAGACCACCCAAGAAAGGTGACGAACTTGGGTTAAATGGCATAGTAATCTTTATTGAAAAATTAAACAATGAGTGTTAAAATGTAAATGAAAATTAATATAATCTATACTATTTAACACGACAAACAGGTCATTAGTCATTTTAGTCATTAGTCGTTTATTGCAACCATCGTATTGTACAGATCCTAATAACTATGAAAAAAAAAAGATCCCTTGAAAAGATCCCTTTTAGGGATAAGTTCGCCTGTGTACTCTTTTATTTTGTTGTTTTCTTTTTGTATTATTTTTTGTGTTTTATGTACAATAAAGTATTTACATACATACATACATACTATGTATATACATTTAGTTTCATATGGGCCCTGGGAGGGCATGGCAATGTCACATAAATTAATCTAACTTAAAATAATCTTAACAATAAGTATACAATGTCAATTTTATATTAAAGTAAACATTTTATGTCAAGTTCTATCATTATCATCTCTATGTATATACTTGTTTTCTCTGTACTGTTTACTGTATTGGTGTGCAATAAAGAGTTATTGTATTGTATTGTATTGTGTCATTAAATAGTTCGTCTACAGTATAATATGCTTTTTTAGGGTTCCGGAGCCAAAATCGATTGGTCTTTTAAAACCATTAGGGGTTTGATAAGACGATTTTTCGATTCAGTGATCTGTTTGCGAAATATTTAACTTAAAAGTGCAAATTTTCATTAAAATCGAGCGTCCCTCTCCCCCCCCCCCCTCTAAAATCTAAACCGGTGAGTGGAAAAATTTGAAAAAATTCAGGATGGTAGTAAGTATATCAAACTTTCATGGAAAACTATAACGGCTAAGTTTGCTTGAAAATTAATAGTAGTTTAAGAGTAAATAGCAGCCTAAGTATAAAATATACCTAAACTTGGAAGATTCGGGTATAAAATACGAAACCTTGGAAAAATATTACTTAATGTTTTCGTAATGGCTACTGAACCCTATTTCGGGCGTGTCCGACACGCTCTTGGCCGGTTTTTATTAAGTAGGTTCTTTATCTTAAGTTTAAATAAATGATACTTTTCTTCAGTTTTATATTTTCTGGAATTTTATTGCAACTTTTTATAAATCTAACACACAAACTTACCATAGGTAAACTTTGTGTTTGTTTTTTATAAATGGTTAATCTAAGGAACTTTTAAAAAGGATAAAATATTGTTTCTCTAATATAAAGGGATGGAATGGAAGTTTATATTTTATAAGGAACCTGAGAATTTGCAGCCTCAAATAAAATAAATTTGTAAAGTCAGGATTATTGTTTATTTATTACGTTGTTCCATAGTGCATTATTAAAAATGTATGCGTTTATGAATTCTGTCCATTAGCTACATCAAATTTGTCTTTCGCTAGTCACACAAAAAGCACTCTGTTAGTTAAAGTGATTCGTCTGATACTCGTACATGAATTTAATAATAATATCCAAGGTATGTAATATTTCAGTACTGTAAAAGCGTATCAAAATGAAAGTTTAATATCACAATTTTGTTTTAACCTTTTAATATCAGAAAACGTTGTATTTTATGAGCAGTCGTCAGACTTCAGTCAACATGGCATATTCATTTACAAAAATTAAATTCATTCATAAAATAATTATAACATGAACCAGACGGCCTAGTGGTTAACCTGACTACGAAGCTTGAGGTCCCGGGTTCGAATCCCGTGTCGGGGCAGATATTTGTATGAAAATACGAATGTTTGTTCTCGGGTCTTGGATGTTTAATATGTATTTAAGTATGTACTTATTTATCTATATAAATATGTTCAGGCTTCGCACAGAATGGTCTAAAATGGAAGAAGGCTTTGCTTAGTTTGGGACTAGGTCAATTGGTGCCATTCAAGTATCCCATGATATTTATTTATTATTATTATTTATTTATTAGTGATATTCACGCAGTCATTAAACTTTGGCTGCACCATTCTCGCAAAACATATGTGTCGCACATGCAGCTGATTTGGAGAGAGAAAAAATTGTTGTGTCAGCCGTACGAATTTTGCAATATTCGTTCCAAAAGTGATACTTTCTCGGTTTATTAGATTAAGCCGAATATCCAGGTATATATATATGCACTTAATTTCCTATTTTGCATGTTTTACTGTGCCATACTAGGTTTTGAAATTAAACTCAGGTAAAAACTTATAGTGATGTGATCAATTTCAAAGTCCCGTATGTGTTGTACTTTGTCTAGAGACTAAAAAAGTATTTTTAGTACTACGGAAAAGAAGACTATAAAAATCATAAGTTTTAATACGTGGAGCATTTTCAATTTAATAAAACAAACAGTCAGCTAAGTAGTTGTTCATTACAATAATTTATTATAAAAAATAAAAATACGGCAACAAGTCTTAATTTTTTTACTTTATATTATCCAACTACCTATTAATTTCATAATTACCATTACTATTATTGATTACTGAATGGGAGATTAATCCAAATATTTTTTCGGGACTGGGGTATCAGTGGTACTAGTTTAGGAGCGTATTCAGGAGCGGAAACAACAGGTTGACTTTCATTTTCTTCTGGAAATATTTCTGGAGAAGGAATAGGGGGCTCACTTTAATTTTCTTGCGGAAGTATATATATCATAATAGCAAGATGGTTCTATTAGTAGAAGCAAAGATGAGCAAATAAGCGACGATGTAGTATTTTGAACGTTAGTCGTTATTAATGGGATGAAAAAATAACATAAAATAGCAAAAACTAACACCGAAATAACATGAAATGTTAAATGGCACAGACATAAAGCATAACACAAATGCTCAAGCTCAATAAAACCATCAGACACACACTCCCACGCTCAATAATAATACTGTGTATGATTACTTCCGATTTGGCACTCGGCAATTCTCGACATACCTACATCGAGAGAGATCTGAAGTGCAATAGGTACTTAGGCAGAGGTTTTGTTATTAATTACATGAAATAGGTTTGGGTATTTTATGTGATTAAATCTGGGTTTTAAAATAAGTTATCCTATGAAAAAACACGAACATTTACGGTTAAAACTGAGACGTCCCGAGTATTAAAGTAGAAATAATCTTACTGCATGAAGCGTAATAATTAATTACACAAACATTTTGCAAAACATGTGTGTTTGTATGTTTGTGTGTTTGTATGTTTGTGTGTTTGTGTGTATGTTTGTCTGTCTTTCACGTCGAAACGGAGCGACGGATCGACGTGATTTCAGGCATAGAGATAGTTTATGGGCCAGAGAGTGTCATAGGCTTCTTTTTATCCGGAAAAATGCACAGTTCCCGAGGAGAAGCACGCGGTAACCGGATTCCACGCGGCGAAGCGAAAAGCTAGTATTATATACATTTACTTACACAAAATGGTTGTTGTCTAAATTCAAAGCGTTGTTCACTATACGCTTGGTGCGATTGCCTTATTTCATTCATTTATTAGCCAAATTACGCTACGTTTTAGCAAAATTTTACGTTACACGTGCATACAAACTCAATCTTGGCTGGCAACTGCGCGTTTAAATGAGTTTCGAACAGCTCCAGCGCAATAGCATGAAGTTAGCGCGGCAGCACAGTGCTGCCAACAACGCGTCAAAATGAATAAAGAACAACGTACCTATAACATTTGACTTACAAAAACTAGTAACTTCAAACTAACAAACACATACTACTTTCCAAAAAGTTACAATTAAACTCGTTTGACCATATCAAAACCTAGTAAGTCTCTCTGACTTTTTTCAAAACCTAGTAAGTGCATGTCACATACTAGGTTTTTGAAATGGTTTTGTGCCATACTAGGTTTTGAAATGGTCAAGCCGGTTTTTTTCTGCACTTACTAGTTTTGGAGTACTCGTATCTCTGAAGTTGAGCGAGATAGGCCTCTAAATGTTTTTTATCTTGTAGGCACTTGCTAGAAACCACGTTTTAAGCAAAAATCGCAAAATTGAGTTTTTGAGACTTACTAGGTTTTGAAATGGTGCAGCCGTTTTGCCATAACTACTTCTACGCAATACATATGTGTCGCACAGATGCAGCTGATTTGGGACTAGGTCAATTGGTGTGAATTGTCCGTGATATTTATTTATTTATTATAACAATATTATTATGATTTCATCTGTAATTGAACTGATGGAGATTATTTGCAAGTGTTTGTCTGTGAGAGATCTATTTATTAAGACTTCTTATTTGTAAAGTTTTTTCTACTCGTGACCACGGCCACTGTAATGTGGTTGAAACGTCGAGGTAAATATTACTCACGTCTTGTGTTTTAGCGTGATAAGTCCCGTTTGTGGTATTTGACTATAAGTTTTGTAAAGTTTGTTAACAAAACGGAAACTAGAAAACTATAAAAAAATGGATAAGGTTATTTCCACTGCAGCATTTTAAATGGTTTTTTAATCGGAACTAGTCCAATTACTTAAGCAATCTATGCGTCAAAATATGAGTAAGAGAACAAGGTATAATTAATTACGTTGTTCATTAGATTACGTTGTTAATTTCAAACGAATGAAAACAATAGTCTTTTATCTCTATGATCCCTGACATTCCAACCCCGTAACTTTTACGGTATACGCAGTTTAGCGACGCCACTCGCCACGAAGCAGAGTTTTAGTATAATTGAACTTAAAAGTATAACAGTAGAATATCAAGCGGCATGCACTGACACCTCTCTCAAATTAATACTCTAAGAGCATCCGACTGTATATTTGGGAATTAGCACTCTACTTAATTAGTTACACTTGAGTTTAGTGTGATCCGAGTAATTTATTCCAACGGCTCCAATTTATAGACCAGAGTAGCTTGAAATATTTAAAGAGTCTCTACTTAATCGTTTCATTACAGAAATTACTTGGGGCGTGGATTAGAATATGTTTTTAGGGATTGTTAGAAATTCAAGCTGGTGTAAAATACCACGTATAGTGTGTGGGTGTGTGCGTATGTATGCGCGATACCAAGAGCTTAAGCTTAGGCTACGAAACTGGATTTTCAGATCACATCCCTCAAAAACACCGTTCAAAAGCGGGCGAAAATCATGTCGAATTTGAAACACGAATGTATGGAAACTGGCCTCACGCATCGAGGGCTCGTACAAAATATGCAGTATTAGCAGAGTCCTGCTCCTGAAAATACGTGCCTAATGTGGGGTAAGTTTTGATGGCTACTCACATATAGACAGACATAAAAATGAGATTTATCAGACTTTTCTTATCGGTTGTGCTATGAGAGCAACCTTCGTACCACATTTCAAGTTTCTAGAACAACTGAAAGTACCTTTTTAGATTCTTTTACCTTTTTTTAATGACTGTATCCAATGTAATGTATGAATGTATACAACTCTTGCGGTGTCGTCTGTCCACCTAGTGGGAGGCCTAGCAACGTTTCGTCTTCGGGTTCAGAGTCGCCACGCGAGAACCTTTCTCTTCGGTTGTCCTGTTCTTCGGGCGACCTGGCCAGCAAAATATAATGCCATTAACTTGCATATTTTTCGAGCCATGTCGGTGACTATATAGTTCTTCAGTGAATTTCCACGTATAGATCCACTTTAGCCTGTATTATTTTACCAGAACAAAACATTTATGTATAATAATGTCAGATCGGTTACACAAACCTCCAGCGATCGCGCGGAGCAACAAAATCGAATCAAATCTCATAATCCCCTAAAACAAAACGGTGTATTGAATGTCTTGTTTTCGCAGGAAGCCGGGGTGTTTTTCCTCAATTCGGTAATCTTATTCATGGAATGTAGAATGTACTCTTGAATAAATCTGATAATTGCACAGTAGACAGACATTATGATTAAAGACGCCTTATCTCGAGAACTCGTTTAATATTCGTGCGCTTTGTCATTTTCGCTCTATTCAGCATTTACTTACATTTGATTTCGCTAATGTTAGCGAAACGAATAATATCGTAATCTTAATCTCAATGTCCCGTATGCAGTTATGTAATGTGTAGTACATTTACCAGCACCAATATTCTGATATTCACAACAAAGCGTGCATAAGTATCTCATATGACTCTATTTCTAGGGCCACTAGAACGTGTCAGATATTTTTGCACGCTCCGCTATGGGCATAAATTAATCGAAGTGGCTGCAGTAACTGCGTTGCCTGAGACTGTCTGCAAAGAATTTGTTCATTGCTATGTCGATGACTTTAGTTCTTTGTCAGATAGCTTCGTTGCGGATTCTATCTTTGGAGAAACAACGAAACAAATAATGATATTTAATTAGTCATTTTCTTGATTTCATGTAGATTTTTGGTTAGTAGATGGTTGTTTAAGACTTTGGCTGGGATTATGGACCACGTAACTATACGGATTGACTTTAAATCAACCGGTACGTTTCAAGTCTTTGAGCTTAAAGCGGTCGACAACGAGATGACTCGACAAACGTTAGTATCGGCAAGTATCGGCGACTACTCTTTATTGTTTCCCGTGATTTTGGCCGTCTCCGAAAGAAAAGCTATTATCCTTCAAAAACTTCTTTGTTGCTTCGATAGAAATTCGTTATAATAACGATCCAAATTATGATTTATTTATGAACTTCACTGGGGAAAGAGTCTAGTTTTATTGTTTTGTTTTGCTGTTATTTATGTATTTGGAATGCTCGGTGATTTGATTACTTCCAACTTTACGAGGCTGTGTTAGATGCCGATATAATACACATTTCTTTGTTATAGCTTTATTTGTATACAATCAAAGCATCTTCGCTAAATTACACGATACATTGATAGATATTTCATTGTTCTCTGCGAAAGAAGAAATTACAGTGTTATTTCGAACTTGTTTGACGTTTCATATTTTATTCATTCAAATATACTTAGAATGGGAGGGGCAAAGTTCGCATACTCTTCGCTTGTCATACCGTATTTTTTGTCCGAATCATCGTTTGTCATAATTTTAGGTTAGTATGGAGAAGTTTTGACGACCGGATGGCCAAGTGCTTAGAGAACCTGACTACGAAGCTTGAGGCCCCGGGTGCGATTCCCGGCCGGGGCAGATATTTGTATGAACAATGTATGTATGTATGTAAATACTTTATTGTACATAAAACACAAAAATAATACAAAAGAACAACAAAGGCGAACTTATACCTAAAAGGGATCTTTTCAAGCTAACCTAATAATGCGAATGTTTGTTCTCGGGTCTTGGATGTTTAATATGTATTTATCTATATAAATATGTTTAGGCTTTGCTTAGTTTGGGACTAGGTCAATTGGTGTCAGTCAAGTGTCCCATGATATTTATTTATTATTATTATTTATTAATTAGTGATTTTCACGCAATCATCAAACTTTGCTACAACTACTTCTACGCAATACATATGTGTCGCACAGATGCAGCTGATTTATACGTGTGGCGGAGAAGTGATAAAGCACAAGGTTATAGTTTTTTCATATGGATTTCCACAGAAAACCGCCTCAATCAATCGAACTTAAAATAACTTGAGACACCATATTCAGTCAAGATATTTATTCACAAATCAGAACGAGCGTGTTTAAATTGCTATACAGAATAAATTAGCTTTATCACTCGGTACTTTAATTGCCTCATTTCTCGGTTTAAACTGAGATTAGCGGCAAACGCCCGCGAGTGGAAAACTCGTAATGACGGTGCATGCAATGAACAACGGCGAAGCGCTGGTTTTTTTTTATTAAATGTATAAATCAGCGCTTATCCTTTTGCCCAGTGCGTGCGCTGGTTGACTCCTTTAGAATAAAACTGCCACTAATAAGTCAACCATAGCCGAGTATCTATTGGAGTCAGGACCAACCACTGGATTGAGCTTCACAATCCAAAATTCTATCCACGGAACGTCATTTTTACTCAAGAATGGTACGTGAAGTTGAAATAAAAAAACATAAAAATTTCAACCGGGATGATGGTTATAAGCTTTCATCTTCGTGGAATCCTGTTATAAATAAGTGTCGGCGTCGGGATGAATGTTCTGAGGGACGATTGGACGTTGTTAGTGTTTTGTTTCGGCGTGGTGGGGTGACAAATATATGATACGAGTGCCGGTACTATTTGTGATCAAATGCGGGTAGTTCGAAGGACTCGCGTTGCTAGGCAGACTTAACGCCCCACACTTCAGTATACTCGTGACCACGGCCACTGTAGGTAATGTTGCCGTAACGTCGAGGTAAATATTACTCGTGTGTGTTAGCGTGATAAGTCTGTGCGTGTATTTAGACTATGAGTGAAAATCACGAAAGTTTAAGACATTATAAAACTGCCAATGTCAAAATGTCATCTCATAAATACGAAAGTCTGTGTGTCTGTACATTTGTTATTACTCCTCGATAAGGCTACGAGATGCCAGAGATGTGCGAGGGTGTGTTGCTAGGAATGTACTTGTTTTTCATCTCAGCTGTTTCCACTAGAGCTGTGATATACGAGAGTCGAGGATAGTTAAATGATGCGTTTCTATTGGTCCATGAAAAACACATTCCTCGCGACGCTCGTACATCTCTGGTGGAAATGCTGTCTAAAACGGCTCGATAATTTGAATTAAAATTTTGTATAGCATACCTATACCGATTATTATTTGTAGGCGGTAGGACCTTGTGCAAGGTCCGCCCGGATTGCTACCACTATCTTGCTCGCTAATCCTGCCGTGAAGCAGCAGTGCTTGCACTGTTGTGTTTCGGCGTGGAGAGTAAGACAGCCGGTGAAATTACTGGCACTTGAGGTATCCTATCTTAGGCCTCTAGGTTGGCAACGCATCTGCACTGGTATGCCCTGGTACGTAATTTAGACCACGAAATTTTAACCACAATATATCGACGGACATTGCTCGCA